>NW_026571133.1:46568877-46608877 GCF_026225935.1 Boleophthalmus pectinirostris | reverse complement strand
GATGATACATATTTTGCCTGAAATGTTCCACACTACTGAATTAAAATACCTAAAGGCAATTTTAGTACATTTGACCTCACCTGGGTTTATTTTCTTAATTTTGCTGTTAAACCTGCCTCCTTTACCCCCTAATGAAGTGTTATACATCCTTTTGTGCAGTGCAACCTGTTATTTCACAATCTGCAGCTGTACTTGTGTCATATGGTTGTAATAAAAGCTACAGGACCAGAAATACAAATGAAAAAAAAAAATAAATAAATAAAAAAATTCTCACTCATTCTCACACTCTTTCATACACACAACAAATGTGTATGAAAAACCTTTTGGACATAAAACATGCTTAATTTAGGGCCTTTGCCACAAAAGTGTAAAAATATCAAGTCTGTAAGTAAACTAAAAATCTCTTTATTGCTTCAAAACAAAAAAGAAAGTGCAATGTCCCCATGACTTTCCTGGTGTCAGTCATGGAAACATCTGGTGTCAGGTCCAGGACACAGAGCCACTTCCTGCATTTCCCTGAGGTTTACTACATTTGGATTTGGACATTTGGACTGAAATAAATAAACCTTTCAAATAAAAATATCAAGAGATGCACAATTACACAGACCAAGATGTGTAATTTCCATTTATTTGAGAAATATCTGCACTTAGAGCGACTTTTTCAATAACAATTGAAAAAAAACACAGACGCTCAGAGCATCGACTATTTTGACTCACTACACTCTTTGGCAAAGTTTGGGCCAATCAAAATGAATCGAGGGCATGAGTTTGGCAGAAAACAAAGTTCCTATTGGACACTCGTTTTCCCTACGTCGTCACGCAACCTGTGTGTGTGACGTAGAATAATACTGGAAATCTGCTCGGAAAGCCGCAACTGCAACAAAACAAAAAAAAAGCAAGTTTCGATCTTTTATAGTTGGAAAGTTATTCACAATTATATAGTTATAAACAGTGTTGGGTTTAGTCCTGGTTTAGTCCTGGTTTAGACCTGGTTTAGACCTGGTTAAGATCTAGTTTAGACCTGGTGCTGTTTCCAGCAATAAGTGGAATTATCAAAAAATAAATAAATAAATAAATTTTAAAAAAGGGATATAGCCCAAAATGTGAAAACAGGAAATACCGCCATGTAATCCATTTATTTCAACAAAGTAACTGTAATCCAATTACCACTCACTAAAACAGTCACTGTAACTGAATACAGTTACTCATAATTTGTACTCTGATTACGTAACTCTGGTACATGTAATCTGTTACTCCCCAACACTGGATATAAACATATTCCCAGGTATCATATGTGGTCAGTCTGGAGGATGCATTTATTTGTTGTCATCTTCTTGTTTCCATGGAGATAGATGTTTTATGGCAGATTGTGAAGCATTCTAGACAATATCACTATGGAAACATGACAATGGCAGGTCCTCAGGTAGAAAAGTTACATAGTGCTCCTTTAAAGAATACACCTGAATCAGGTGAATCGAGTGTGATTGTACAGATATTTTTACGACTGATGACAGCAGCACTTTTAATGTCAAGGTGTTTGGTGTATTTTATAATAATGATTAATACAAATAAACTCTGTCACTGTATTACTGACACTGAGCTGTGCCTCTTTCCTTCTTCTTTCTTTATGTAGCGTTTCACTTCCATTTATACACTGACCTTTATCTAACGAGGACCACCGGGGCTTCCACACGACCGTACAGAAACAGACCCCAAACCAGACGCTGCTGTGACTGTTTTTAATGACGGAGAAAGTAGAGCACCCAAAGGAGCGCCACACAGGTACAGGGAGAACATGCAAACTCCACACAGGGTTAAAGAAACAGGAGCCTGCACTTTTACAGTTTTAATATAAGGTATAATGAGCTCAACTGAACCTGTGTCACCACGTCCTTGACGTGCAGATAGAGACACATCCAAGTTTGTCTCTATCTCAGTACAGACAGACATGTGGCTCGTGTGGAAGCTCAGAATCTCCAGAATCCCCTCTCTGAGCTGCAGATGCTGCACTAGCACTGACTCAGGACAGGTGCAGGTGCCTGGGTTTTGAGAGTGACAAAGACTGACATCAACATCCAGGTCACTTTGTAGTAAAAAACCCTCACCTGTCTCCCTGTAACTGCTGCCAGTGATGGGAAGGTGACTTTTAAAATGTATTCCCCTACAGATTACAGATTACATACCCCAAAATGTAATTTGTAACGTAATCCATTAAATTACTTAAAGTGAGTAACGTAATCTGAATACTTTGGATTACTTGATTTTCTGTAGAGAAGCAAAGACGAGGAAATCGTAACATAAGATGTTTTGTCTGCTAAAAGAAAATAAAAAACCCAGACTTTACTTAACCGTATTAAAAATATTATTGATAGAAGACGAAGAGACACGTCCATGCAGCATGGTTTAGTCCTGTTAAATCCTGTTTTAGTCCTGGTTTAGATATAGTTTAGACCTGGTTTAGGTCTACTTTAGACCTGGTTTAGGTCTACTTTAGACCTGGTTCAGGTCTACTTTAGACCTGGTTTAGGTCTAGTTTAGACCTGGTTTAGGTCTAGTTTAGACCTGGTTTTAGTCCCGGTTTTAGTCCTGGGTTCAGTCCTGTGTTATTCCTGGTTTAGACTTGGTTAAAAAAAAAAAAAGAAAAAAGAAAGAGATATAGCCCAAAATGTGAAAATAGGAAAATACTGCCGTATAATTTCATTTATTTCAACAAAGTAACTGTAATCCAATTACCTCTCATTGAAACAGTAAGTGTAACTGAATACAGTTACTAATAATTTGTACTCTGATTACGTAACTCCGGTACATGTAATCTGTTACTCCACAACACTGACTGCTGCTGTGAGCATCATTGGTCTAAAAAGTTCAGATTAATAATAACAGAATAGAATAGAAAGACTTTATTGTCATTATACAATTGTATAATGAAATTCAGAGCTGCTCCGTCAAAGTGCAAGAATTAATTAATTAATTAATAAAACAAATGAACAGTTCTCATTAAGTAAGGTGACAGCTTTGAGGAAGTCCCTGAGTCTGTTGGTCCTAGCTAATAATAATAATAATAATAATAATAATAATAATAATAATAATAATAATAATAATGTATCAGTTTTATATAGCACTTTCATATTAGGCAATGTGGGTGAAGTGCCTTGCCTAAGGACACAACGACAGTTGCCTCACTGTGGCATCTGATTTTCCCAGTGTCTCCCATCCAAGTACTGACCAGCCCCGCCCTGCTGAGCTCCTGAGATCTAATAGGATCAGGTTTTGATAATCCGGTCTGGCCACTTGATTAACCCGTTTGAACTATTTGGTCCTAATATGGAACTCAGCTCCAGATTCATCCCTGTAAGTGCTAGCCTCATGAGCTTCATTTGACTGGAGCTGAACTCTATGGGTGATGTCACATTCTCTCAGTCCACTTCTTTATACAGTTTATCATGAATAGGGACGCACAGATCCAGCTTTTTCAGTTTCGATACTGATTTCAACAGTAATAAGCACGTGCCAACACCTGATATCAACTGATAAAAACTCAGAGCCTGAAAACAGCATTTCCTTTAAAGAAAAAGAAAAATGGCTAAAATGTGTTAGGTACAAGGGTGCAGGTTTGCATAGGGACGATGGGGACATGTCACAAACAATTTTTGGGGAAGACAAAATAGCCTCTACAAATTTTACCTTTTTATTTTAATAAACAAAAATATACATTTATTCTGATATTTTTCCAAACTCAGTAATATGAACTGAACGTGTTTTAGTTCACATTTAGTTTCTTAGACGTTCTGAGATGTATTCAGTGATATGACGACAGGGTCACTCCTGCCGCTGTTTCATTGGCTGTAACAGAGTGATGTCATTAGTGGAGCCAGGAGCCTAAACTGGGGAAGCGGCAGGACAGGGTCGCACCTGAAGATGTCGACTTGAGCAGCGTGAGTGAAGATGCTGCACCAAACTCTGAAAAACTTTTCAAAAGGAACTTACTAGTCGTCATCTTCAGTTAAACTTGTCTCATAATGAGTCCCTGCAGAAAAAAGAGCGACTATCAGCACAAGTGCACCTCCCAAACAGAGTCCGACTCGTGCGCTGTGAGACCCCGACTCTACTGACAATATTCCATGGAAAAAAGTACGGACATGACCTCACAAATATCTCATCACCAACAAGCAAAGAGAAATCTGCTCCAAACTTCTACATCACTGTTCTCCACTAAACAATCATCTTCGAAGAAAAACGGACACAAACTGAAAAATGAAACCAGCTCTCACTTATTTTGGACCTGCCCAGACTCTGTGTGTTTTTGGAAAGAATTCATAAAACATAAACACAACTTCTTCTCCCATTTGACCTTTATTTTTTTATAAACATGTGCTATTTGGTTTTTGCCGTGTGCATCAGACCAAAAGTCAACTATATTCAGTGTTGTGGAGTAACACATTACATGTACCGGAGTTAC
This sequence comes from Boleophthalmus pectinirostris, assembly GCF_026225935.1. Classification (NCBI taxonomy): domain Eukaryota; kingdom Metazoa; phylum Chordata; class Actinopteri; order Gobiiformes; family Gobiidae; genus Boleophthalmus; species Boleophthalmus pectinirostris. The sequence continues at coordinate 46,604,418 of NW_026571133.1, read as the reverse complement.
GTAATCAGAGTACAAATTATGAGTGTACACAGTTACAGTTACTGTTTCAGTGAGTGATAATTGGATTACAGTTACTTTGCTGAAATAAATGGATTACACAGCGGTATTTTCCTGTTTTCACATTTCGGGGTATTCCCTTTTTTTTTTTTTTTTTTTTTTTCCTCAGTAATTCCACTCATCGTCGGACACTAAACCGGGTCTAAACTAGGTCTAAAGCAGGACTAAAGCAGGACTAAAGTAGGACTAAAACCAGGACTAAACCAGGTCTAAACCAGGTCTAAACCAAGTCTAAACCAGGTCTAAAACCAGGTCTAAACTAGGTCTAAACCAGGACTAAACCAGGACTAAAGCAGGACTAAAGTAGGACTAAAACCAGGACTAAACCAGGTCTAAACCAGGTCTAAACCAAGTCTAAACCAGGTCTAAAACCAGGTCTAAACTAGGTCTAAACCAGGACTAAAGCAGGACTAAAGTAGGACTAAAACCAGGACTAAACCAGGTCTAAACCAGGTCTAAACCAAGTCTAAACCAGGCCTAAAACCAGGTCTAAACCAGGTCTAAACCAAGTCTAAACCAGGCCGAAAACCAGGTCTAAACTAGGTCTAAACCAGAACTAAAGCAGGACTAAAGTAGGACTAAAACCAGGACTAAACCAGGAATAAACCAGGTCTAAACCAAGACTAAACCAGGTCTAAAACAATATTTAACAGGACTAAATCATGCTGTGTGGACCGTGTCTCCTCCTCTTCTATCAATAATATTTTTAATACGGTTAAGTAAAGACTGGTCTTTTTTATTGTCTTTTAGCAGACTTATGTGAAGATATCCGAGTCTTTGCTTCTCTACAGCAAATCAAGTAATCCAAAGTATTCAGATTACGTTACTCACTTTAAGGAATTTAATGGATTCCGTTACAAACTACATTTTGGGGTATGTAATCTGTAATCTGTAGGGGAATACATTTTAAAAGTCACCTTCCCAACACTGACTATATTACATCATAAATTAGGGTTAGGGTTAGAAACCTACCCCTTGGTTGTGTATCTCTGAAATAACCACAGAACAGCTCTGTATAAATGAAAGTTCATACATTCGGAGAGTTTCTGGGCCAACTACGAACAGTAAATAGTCTGTGTGATCAGCCATGATCCCTGGATCCACACCACAGAGCATGAAAAAACTCCATCCACAGCCTCTCATTTGTATCTCCAATGTGGAAGACATCTCCTCAGAACAACATATCTCACTTCTTTTACCTGAGATCAGTCATAGTTTGGTGCTTTGATTGTTGATTCTGTAAAAATCTGAGTCCTATGTTATTTTTTCTCCTTTCTTATGTGTAAAATTTTGTTTTTTGGTTGAGTTTCTCTGATTAGTTAATCCGTCTGTCAATCACACCGTCTGAAATCAGCTCCAGATCCACATGTCTTTGTAAGGTTTTGTCAAATTGCCTGTTTCACCAACAGTAGACAGGTACTTTTTACTTTTTAATTTAACCAATCACTGCTATTTGGTGGTGACGTATATAATGAGCTGCTAACGGGGCTAACTGGTATATTAAACTTTTCCCAATCCCATAGGAAGTGTGGCAGATCAAAAGACTGATATAGAACAAAAAAGTGACTTTATTTATTTATTTATTTATTGTGTGTCCTTAGGCAAGACACTTCACCCACATTGCCTAGTATGAAAGTGGTGTGTGTGTGATTGTGGTGGTCGGAGGGACCAATGGCGCCAAGTGGCATGGCAGCCATGCTTCTGTCAGTGTGCCCCAGGGCAGCTGTGGCTACAATAGTAGCTTACCATCACCAGGTGTAGAGTGAATGAATAATGCTGAATAATGCTGTGTAAAGAGACTTTGGGGATGCAGGAGGGATGTGTTGTTTACCCAACAACACATAAAAAACAATTTTATAATAAGGCAACTCGAGTACAGAAACAGTAAAGTTAGAGATTAAAAATGAGATGTTTTAACGCGATTAAAAAAACAACACGCTAAATATGACTGTAATTCATTAATCACAATTAACACAATAATTTGACAAACCTAAAGATTGCCTTGATAAAATTCACCAAACATTCTCTTTGTTCTAGCTTTAAATCCTCGATCTCGGGAATCGTTGCCAACATGGCTGTATGGCTCTTTGCTGATTGGCCAGTGCCCGGACTCACACTTCCGGGTTTCTTGCAAATCCATGTATCATTTGTTCATTCAGAATAAAACCAAAAATAAGAAAACAAAAAAAAAAAAAACTGTTTTCTTCATTATTTGTCTCCAAAACCAAAATGAAAAAATGGATAATGATTAATTTTTTCAGTTTTCAGGTCCGGGACCAGACCGGGACCAGACTGAGACTGAGAACGGGACTGAGACCGAGACCAGGCCGGGGCCAGACCGGGACCAGTGCGGAAGCTCAGAGCCCACGGCAGGGCCCCAGCTCGAAGCTGAGGCTCGGACCCCGCGGAGGCTCGGAATCAAAGCTCGGAGTCCGCTCTGGTCCCAGTCTGGTCCCGCTCTGGTCCCAGTCTGGTCCCGCTCTGGTCCCAGTCTGGTCCCGCTTTGGTCCCAGTCTGGTCCCGTTGTGGTCCTGGACCTGGATCAGTAATGGTTCGGTCTGTATGTAGTGCAAAAGATTCTTGCAAACCATCTAGTGTATTTGATTTCTGACCTAGTCGCTGGAGAGAAGTGAAATTGAGCGGAGGCACTAGGTCGCACCAGCCTGTCTAGTTATGACTGCTCAGGTAAGTAAATAGTTTTATTACATCATTACATGTCCAGCCGATACTGGTGTCAGATAGTGCCGCTGATACTGAAACTCCCGGATCAGATCTGGGCTTCCAAACACTGAACCCGTTGCGTTTTTCACGTGTCAAATCCAGAGAAAGGACCCTCTCGCTGTGAGGCCAGAGCTCTAATCGCTCACTGAAGCACCAATAAACACTGTATGGGTTGAATCTGTGTCCATGTCTTTGCTGTGTCTGTAATTACCTCCTCCTGCTCTAATGACTGTGGCTCTCCTGCAGGTCCCATCAGAGCCGCATTAGCCTGATTAATGACCGTCGGCTCACCGCTAATAGACCACAGCAGTACATGCATTCAATTAGAACGCACCCCGGCCCACCGCAGGCTCCGTCGGGCAGGTCGGCCGTCCAGACACAGTCCTTTGGTCCCGCCCCCTACGCCGTCCTGATGGGGACACAGAGGACGCGCCTGGATTAGTCCTCTTTAACACGTCCAATTTCACATGTCCTCTCTGATCTGTGTCCGAGCACGGCCACACTGTCCGAGTCAAAGTCATTCAGAAACATCAGCCATCATCTACTCTCAACCACACTGGAAACGATTACGTGATGTTTTTTTAAAAATTCTGAATTCACTGTTCTGAATTAAACAGTTTGTAATTAAAATATTTATATGGAAATAAATGTGAAATATGAAATGCTTTTGAAATTGAAACATTTTCAAACTAAATCGAGATTTTCTGTTGTTTTATTTAAAGGTGCACAATGTCACTTTTTTCTGGTTAATGGTTTGCTGTTTACATGGAAATAATAATTCTGAATTGAGGTTTACATGGAAAACTCATTAAATCACCTTTATTTAATTCAGCTCAGTGTCTGGGCGTGGGGAAGGTTCTGATTGGACAGAGACACCAACGTATTTACGTCAACTGGAAGAAAACACACACTTCAGCTGCTACTGGCTTTTCTGTCATCTCCGTTTTTTCGTTACTCCACGGACACAAACATGATCCAAACTCTTTTCGCAGTGGTTCTGATGATAATTGTGCAACAGTTGGAGAATTCTCTCATCACACCTTACGTCTGTCAGCTGAGGAGGAGAAGGGAAGAGTGTCGGAGAAGGAGGAAGAAGACAAAGTGAATGTGAGGCTGCTCTACCTCAGCCCACTCCCATATGCCGCTCACAAATCCAAAGAGACGTGGATCAAAGTCCGAAGTCAGAATTGGTGGAGCCGGATCGTCCAGATCACGTCAGAAGGACGACACAACGAGCATGAACTGAACCACCGACATTATTTTTTAACAAGAATAAACGTTTACATGATTGAGGAGTAAATTAATTCAGCTTTAAGGAAGAAAGAAAGACAATAACGTCTTTCCCCTTGATAAAATTCACCAAACATTATTTTTGTTCCAGCTTTAAATCCTCGATCTTGTGAATCGTTGACAACACAGAATGTCTGTCTCTTCACTGATTGGCTGGTGTCCGAACATGCACTTCCGAGGTTTTTGCGAACAGTCTATTGTATTTTGATTCCTGACCTAGTCGCTGGAGAGAAATGAAATCGAGAGGAGACACTAGGTGGCGCCAGCCTCTAGCATCCCACTCCCAAATCCAAAGAGCAGTGGATGAAAGTCCGAAGCCAGGACTGGTGGACCCAGCGAGCATGCACCGAAGCACCTATATTATTTTTAAGAAGAATAAACATTTACGTGATCAAGGAATAAATGAATTCAGCTTTAGCCACCCACTTACTTCGGGATTAAGTTTAATTCTGAATATTCATTTTCATTAGGAATTAAGTGTTTACATGGTCCATTTAAAGCAGAATAAATTTTTATTCTGAATTAAACAATTTTTTTATTCTCAATTAAAGCACTCATATAAACATGGCAACTGTTACTTAATAGTAGTCTTATGATTCTGATCTTCTGTAAAAGGTGAGCTACAGACGGCAATATAGCTGGAGATTTTGTGTTGTCTGGTTTTATATTAGAGTTTGGACGTCTTTTGCATTTCCAGTAACTTCGCACAGACTAGACCAGGGGTGTCACACTCATTTTGGTCTGGGGGCCGTATCCAACCGACTTTGATCCAAAAGGGGCTGGATCAGAAAACTCATGACATATAACCCCAAAAATAACAATAAGTACAAATATTTGTGCAGAGAAACACAAATCTATTACAGAAATCTTTTTTAATTGATGAACTCTTTCTTTTACTAAATATTATAATATTATGAACAACCTAAAACTTTAAGAAAAATTCAATTTCAACACAAAGTTTTAACATTAACTTGTTTGCAAACAGGAATAAGTCCATTTTAGTTGTAAAATCCTGCACTCGGCTCCACTTTTCTCATGTCTCATTTTTCTGATGAGGGTGTCACGGTCAACAGTCAAAACGATCGTCCTTTAAGAGCGTTTGGAAAGAGACAAGTCTTCATTTGTGCTGCTCTGGTGGGAGGGGCCACGTACAGAGACGCTGGAGATGCTGCTAATGCTAAGCGCCGTACAAAATTACCAATATTTAAATAAAAAAAATTATTAAAATATTTTAGTAGAAATAAGCCGAGGGCCAGATTAAAGGTCTTAGAGGGCCGGATCCGGCCCCCGGGCCTTATGTTTGACACCTGTGGACTAGAGGCTGCACTGGCACTGAGTCAGGACTGGAGCAGGCGCTGGGGGTTTAAGTAGAGACCGTTCAGATCAGAGAGAGGCGGTTTAGGTTTAAACACACTGGATTTCTGCATTGAAACTGGCAACCCAAATGAGAGACTTAAATGAGGCTCATTCTGCTTTCTGATTGAAACTGAACTTGAAGCCGGCGTTTCGGTATAAACCAGACAGCTTCATCAGGGCTTGGGTTTGACTGTGACTCCCACTAGATGTGGGTGGTCACGATTTAGTTATGTCACTAAAAACAACGCAATATTTTATATTCCACTTTATTTCTGCAACACATTTCAGAAACAAAACAGTTTCCAAAGTGCTGCACAATACGAATAAAACACATCAGATAGAAAATATAAAATAAAGCTCCACTTAACTCCACCAATCCTCATTAAGACAATAAAACTAGTCAAATCAAATAAGAGCAAGAACACTAATAAGTAATAAAAAGGTAAAAACATAAAAAATAAATACAAGACTCAGAGGAGCACACAATTCACGCAGTGTTAAAATCCAGAGAATAAAAGTGGGTCTTAAGATGAGACTTAAAATACTCCACGTAGGGGGGCAGAGTGTTCCAGAGCTCAGGGCCCGACCACAGAGAAGGTCCTGTCCCTCCTGGTTTGAATATTTGATGTCAGCATGTTTATCTCAGATCTTGGCACACAGATATGTTACAATCTCACTCAAATCTGAGTAATATCTGACTTCTAGACCTTTAAAATGACTGCAGTGAGAATGAGAATGCAGTGTTTCCAAAAGTTGTTTTTTTTTCTGGGACCCATATTTTAAATGTCACAAACCTCCACAACCCAAGTCCATAGACATTATTCGTAAATCCTTCACAAAAAAGTATAAATATGTGTCCTCTTATGACACTTGTCACTTGACACTTGATAAGCCCATGCTCGCTGGCACCAACTAAATGGTGCATGACACTAAATAAAGGTCTGGTCAAGTGGTAACGGAGGGAAACAGGGGCAGATTTTTGACATTCAAATGTCTCTTATTCAGAAACTAGAGGGACTATTGAAATAAGTAAAGTATCAGAATGTAGGAAAGAGTTAACACTCCAACAGGGTCAAGTTAAACCTGTGATATTCTTTCAAGATGTTGACAAAAATTTTTAAAACTCATGTTGGTAACGGAGGGAATGAAATATGCAGCACTTTTTGGTCAATAAATACAAACAGTGATAACTCTTGGTTCTCACTTCCATATCCTTAACAAACTGGTTTGAATATTTGCTTCATATAGTTTTCTACCATACGGTACAAGATTAGGTTGAAAAACCTCTTACTTCTGACTAATGAGATTTTTTATTAAGAAAGGTCATGGTAACGGAGGGAAAATTGTAAAAAACAAGTAGAATGTGCATGATTTTGCATCATTTGTCAACTTTTTTCTTCCGAATATTTTAATATTACTTCAAAATGAAAGGAAACTATTTCTATAAAATATGTCAGTCCTTCCAAGCAAATTTTTATCATTTTAAATACATGTTTTTGTTTTTTTTTAATCATCATCATCATCAACAGTTCAAAGATGGAATAACACAAGATATGATGAAATACATCCATTTATTGACATGATTTGCAGGTCTTTGAAATTTGGGAAATAATTTTGTTCCATGTTTCATACATGGTCTGTTTAAAACGTATGGAACTTTAGAACCAAAAATGGTACAGAAAAAAGGTCAACAGTTTCATAAACTAGAGTACATATGTATCTGTTGAATACATTTTTATATCAGATGAATTAACTTGAATTTTTGGCCCTGCTGCATACTTCTGCTTGACCGGGTCCATAAGTAAAATAAACTAAAATAAGTAAATAAATCACAAAATAAAGGTGGATCTGACCATTATTGAATATTAATGAGGATATTTTTTTGTTGACTGAGTGTTCGTGTCTCTCTGAACAGTTAGTATTGCTCACGTTTGAAACAATGAAAAACATTGAAGCAGCAATAAAAAGGATTCATAAGTTGCCTGTTTGGACATTCAATGTAGCCCTTTTCTTTTCAACATTCAGATCAACCAGCAATATTGGAACAAAATTATCACTCACTCTCTCATGTGTCACAACTGTATTTTACAGACCTACATGCAGATCGTGACAAAGCAATCCAAAAAAGATCTCTTGTGACCCATCTGAAGGTCACGAGTCCAGTCTTTGGGAAACAATGTTTTAAGGTATGTATTCAGAAGGCCCATGATCAGAAAGGAATTAAGATGATTTGGTGGTTTACATTTTGTTTTAATATTTTTTTACCTCTAGAACTATGATAATATTCTGATCTTGAGTGTGCACAGCCACTGTCAATGTATTACTCAAGCAGGAGTAAATGTATGCTCTGTAAAAGGTCCAATATTATCTGAAATTGATTCTTGGTAAATGGTCACATTTTTCTATAGCGCTTTTCCACCTTCAAGGCACTCAAAGCGCTTTACAACAAGGAACCACTCACCCATTCACACACACATTCATACACCAGTGTACGCAGACACTGTGGGCAAGGTGGGTTAAGTGTCTTGCCCAAGGACACAACGGCAGCATTCATCTGTGGGAGCTGGAATCACACCAGCCAACCTGTGGGTCAGTGGATCTGACCACTCAACCTGTGATGTTTATGTCGAGAGCTGGATTCGAACCACCAACCTTCAGATCAGTGGGCGAATGCTCTACCAACTGAGCTACTGCCGCCCTTCTTCACACATATTTGAGTATTAAGCATTATTAGTCTGTTTACATATTCAAAGCTCAAAATGCTCTGTTCCAACTTGTGTTGTAATAGTTTTCAAGTTAACTGCTACCTTTTACCTTTAGTTCAGTAAAGATTTGCAATTCTGAGGCTGAAATTGTCCAAATGATTGTAGTGAAGTGAGAGAAAAACAGCCTAAATGTGCAGGGTTTGTGTGTTAAACATGTGTGAATGAAACAAAACACAACTCCAGGTCTGTCAGTGATCAGGAAACATCATTAGAACATAGATCATAATATAGTGTATTATAGGACCTTTAAATAAATAAAATGTTACTGCATACTACCCACGAGTGAATACTTTGTTGATTCTTCTGGTGTCCCCTGCGTGAGGACCGTGCACGTGCCTCTGATCGGCTCATCTCAAACATGCTCTCATTATCCTGCCTCTGATTCACCAAACTGCACACGCTCTGTAATCTCCTCTGACCTTATCACAACGACGCCTCGGGAATATGACCGTCAGCTGCTGTTTATACCACACACCACCAGGGGGAGCTAATCAGGCCATGCTCTCTAATCCAATCCAATCCATCTTTATTTGTATAGCACATTTTACCAACACTAAGTCTGCAAAGTGCTGCACAGAGTAGCACAGTATAAATGAACACATTGAATAAAATGAAGCATAAAATAAAGAAGCGTGTCAATAAAAAACAAAACAAAACAAAAAACATAAAACAAAAATACTAAAATGAGCAAATAGAAAAACAGCAAATAAAATCCATAAAAGACAATCAGAGGAGCACACAACTGTCACGTCATTTAAAAGTCGGTGAGTCAAAGTGTGTTTTTAAACGAGACTTGCAGGGCCCATCTCATGAAAAATCTACTTTTCAGAGCTTTCTACCGTCTAAGAGTGATGTGTGGGTCTTGTATTTGTCGCCAAAGTGGTTTTTAGATTGATTTGGCGCTTTTTTTTAACAAATTGCAGCGTATTTGTGCCACCCTCCCACGTGACAACGAACTAAAGCTGCTACAACGATGACGCGGCAGATACACCTATGACGCGTTTGATGTTTTATTTGCCAACTGGACAAATTTAGGTCTGAAGCATAGAAAGAAGCAGGTGACAGACCCCTAAACAAAAAGCTACATTGTGTACCTTTAGAAGATGAAATGAAAAGAGAACACTACAAGTAGCAGTATCTACTAGTGTTTATTAATACTTTACCAATCAGTAATGTTCAGCTGATGTGCTCCTAAAACTGAGACATATCTGATCTTTTGACATGTGACTTCAGTTTGAATGGCCAAAGCACATTCATCCACCTACACGTTAAAACAAGCCACTCTCCTCCTTAAAACAAGTAAGTTGTTCATGTTCTGGCTCTGGTACGAGAGGAACTTTAAAATCTCCAGGTGCTCAATGCTGCGTCCATGTTTGGACAACTTCCATAAACACAGAGCACGCTCGCTGCGGTGCACATGTGGGACACTTTTGGGCCGTTTACTGTTCACACTGGAGTCACATACAAGTCGCATTTAATTGGAAATGTGAACAACCTCGCAAAAACATCGGATTTCACAAAAAAATCTGAATTGAGCATTAAGCCCTGCAGTCTGAACATAGCCTAAATGTTTATTCCTACCACTATCAGGGCGCACGCCTGTCTCCCCCTCCCTCCCTGAGATGGACGGAGGAAGGGCGGCTCACTCGTCGCCTACGTCACGTTTGGAGGGCGGAGCCTGTGCTTTCTCAGGACGGGTGGGGGGAGGAGCAATAGTCAGTCTTTCATAGTTCCTGGTCTGTGACTGTCTCCAAGAAATCAGTAAGATTTCAAAACTATTGTGTAATGGATGTTCCAAAACCCAAATTGTGCTTGTTTATGTGCAGAAAATACAATGTGAAAAGAGTTATTTTACATGAGATGGGCCTTTAAAGTATCAACTGAAGGGCTGCTCTTATGCGAGAGGGGGAGTGTTCCAAAGTTTGGGGCCAACCACAGAAAAGGCCCGTTCACCCCAGCGTCACCACAAGTTCTGAATCTCTTGTGGAACAACAAGTTGGAGCTTCAGGCCTCGGAGCGTGCGAAGGAGTGCAGGGGACAATGAAGTTTGAGATGTATGCTGGGGCCAGTCCATGAAGTGCTTTAAAAACAAACAAACATTTTAAAATCAAGTCTAAAATGAACAGGGAGCCAGTGCAATGGGGATAAAATAGGTGTAATGTGTTCTTTATTAAGTGGGATGGTTATAAGACGTGCTGCAGAATTTTGGACTCACTGTAAGCGTGACAGGTCAGCTCGGTCTGTGATGAAAACTGACGTATGGTTGTAATTGTTGATTAACCGAACATAACAGAACACTAAAATGACACGGAGATGAAGAAAACTGGGATATTTTCTCATTTTTCCTAGATTTTCAGACTTACTACCGTGAACAGAGCTCACTGGAAGCTGTCATTGCATGTTTCCAAGCGTCTTCCTGTTTTTTGAGGATTGCCTCATAGGTCCAGTTCACGTGGTGGGGGCAGAGGGGCAGGGGGGCCGCTCAAAGGGCCGTGGCGGGCAGGAGTTGCTCAGTCGTCCCGGTAGAATCCAGTAGAAATTCAATTTGCCAACTGGACAAACGTTTATTTAGGTCGGAAGCTACTCACAGCTACGAATTTACAAATTTGTAGATGTGAGTAAATGAGCTGTATGCAAGTGAATCCTCGTGTAAGATTTGACAGTGAATGATGTGTTCATAGAAACAAGCAGGTGACGGACCCCCAAACAAAAAGCAACACAGTGCACCTTTAGAAGATGAAATGAAATGAAAAGAGAAGACTAAAAGTAGCAGTAGTGGTGCATTTTGTGACTGTTTGCTCCTGATGGTTCATGTCCGAAGCAGGTGAGAGCAGAGGGAGGAGGAGGAGGAGTCATTAGCCCTGAACAATGTACCCAGGTCTGATTCATGGACACTCATTAAAACTGCATCATCTCTCCTCCTCCATCTTTCTCTCTCTCTCTCCTCTCCATCAATTCTCTTTCTTTCTCTCTCTCTGTTCCCTCCTCGAACTCTCTATGTACTTTATGACTCTTTCTACTTCCTCTCAACTCTTCTGCTCTTCTACTCTCACTCTTGTCGTTCTGTGTCCTCTCTCTTAATGTCCTCGCTTCATAAGTCTCCTCCTCTCTCTCTGTTCTCTGGACTCTTTTGTCTCCTTCTCTTCTTTCTTCCTTCCCCGCTCTCCTTTGTCTGTCTCTTTCCCTATCATCTATCTCTTCATCTATCTACTGTATCTCTCTACATACGTCAGTCTCTAGACGTCTATCTCTCTATCTGTCTCTTGATCTATCTCTCCCTTTTTCTGTATATATCTCTATCTGTCTGTCCCTATCTCTCTATGTATCTCTCTTCTCCTCCTCTCTTTTTTCCCCCTCTTTTTAGCATAACCGTGTGAGAGTAGCCCAGATGAAAGATGAGTGTGACGTCTCTATTTCCCTCAGACAAATGAACAGATGAACAGATGAATGCTGCTGCTGCTTGTGTTGTGAATGAGATAGGCTGTGCTTATTAATTGTGCTTTAATGAGATCAGGCCTAACATTATCACAGATTAATGCTTCAAAAGGCATCAACCATTCTGTCAACTGAAGCACTGATTTTCTGTATCTGATTTTTACTGATGTTAAAAAGTGTGAAAATCAAAACAAGTTCATTTGAAAGAGTTTGCAGTGATCCAGAGTAACTAAGTACAGACAAATCATACACCGTTTGAACATGTTTTATCTGAATCTTAAAAGATTTGTATATGACAGTGAAAACAGTTATAAGTTCTTTGGTAAATATGTGCAGCATGAAACATATAAAACTTTGTAACCTGCAAGGGCTGAATATGACACTAATCCCACAAACAATATCCTCACAAGTGTTGGACAAAGGTCATTTTTACCACAGAATCACAGAAAAACAAGTGAAAAGATGATGGTTTCCTTAAACTCGATTGCTGTGTTGTGTGTGTGTGAGAGTGAGAAAGAAAATGATCACTGTGTGTGTGTGTGTGTGTGTGTGTGGGAGGAGGGTGCATGTGCATGTGAGTGTCTGTGTGTATGCGTGTGTGTATGTGTGTGTCTGTATGCATGCGTGTGTGTGTGTCTGTATGCGTGTATGTGTGTGTATGCGTGTGTATGTGTCTGTATGCATGCGTGTGTGTCTGTGTGTATACGTGTGTGTGTGTGTCTGTATGCTTGTGTGTGTGTATACGCATGTATGTGTGTGTCTGTATGCATGCGTGTGTATGTGTGTATGCGTGCCTGTGTGTGTGTATACGTGTGTGTGTGTGTCTGTGTGTATACGTGTGTGTGTGTGTCTGTATGCGTGCGTGTGTGTATGTGTGTGTGTGTGTGTGTGTGTGTCTGTATGCGTGCGTGTATGTGTGTGCGTGTGCGTGTGTGTATGTGTGTGTGTGTGTGTGTCTGTATGTGCGTGTCTGTATGTGTGTGTGTGTGTGTGTCTGTATGTGTGCGTGTGTGTATGTGTGTGTCTGTATGCGTGCGTGTGTGTGTGTCTGTATGCGTGTGTGTGTGCTGTATGCGTGCGTGTGTGTATGTGTGTGTGTGTAAGTATGCGTGCGTGTGTGTCTGTATGCGTGTGTGTGTGTCTGAATGCGTGCGTGTGTGTATGTGTGTGTCTGTATGCGTGCGTGTGTGTGTGTCTGTATGCGTGCGTGTGTGTGTGTGTCTGTGTGCGTGCGTGTGTGTATGTGTGTGTGTGTGTGTCTGTATGCGTGCGTGTGTGTGTCTGTATGCGTGTGTGTGTGTGTGTCTGTATGCGTGTGCGTGTGTGTGTCTGTATGCGTGCGTGTGTGATGTGCTGTATGCGTGCGTGTGTGTGTCTGTATGCGTGTGTCGTGTGTGTGTCTGTATGCGTGTGTGTGTGTCTGAATGCGTGTGCGTGTGTGTGTGTATGTGTGTGTCTGTATGCGTGCGTGTGTGTGTCTGTATGCGTGTGTGTGTGTGTGTGTCTGTATGCTGTGCGTGTGTGTGTGTCTGTATGCGTGTGTGTGTGTGTGTCGTATGCGTGCGTGTGTGTGTGCGTATGCGTGTGTGTGTGGTCTGTATGCGTGTGTGTGTGTCTGTATGCGTGCGTGTGTGTGTCTGTATGCGTGCGTGTGTGTCTGTATGCGTGTGTGTGTGTGTGTGTGTGTGTGTGTCTGTATGCGTGCGTGTGGTGTCTGTATGCGTGTATGTGTGTGTCTGAATGCGTGCGTGTGTGTCTGAATGCGTGCGTGTGTGTATGTGTGTGTCTGTATGCGTGCGTGTGTGTGTCGTGTGTGTGCGTGTGTGTGTCTGTATGCGTGCGTGTGTGTGTCTGTATGCGTGTGTGTGTGTGTCTGAATGCGTGCGTGTGTGTATGTGTGTGTCTGTATGCGTGCGTGTGTGTGTCTGTATGCGTGTGTGTGTGTGTGTGTCTGTATGCGTGCGTGTGTGTGTATGTGTGTGTGTGTGTGTCTGTATGCGTGCGTGTGTGTGTCTGTATGCGTGTGTGTGTGTGTGTCTGTATGCGTGCGTGTGTCTGTATGCGTCTGTGTGTGTGTCTGTATGCGTGCGTGTGTATGCGTGCGTATGCGTGTGTGGGTGTATGCATGTGTGTGTCTGTGAGTGTGTGTGCGTGTGTGTGCGTGCGTGTGTGCACATGGGTGTGTGTGTGTGTGTTGGGCAGTATGGGGGTAAACACAGTAATGCAAATATTGAATTACAACCTTAAAAAACATAAGACCCACACTCTTCCACTGATGTCACAGTGAACATACATCATGCTGTGAAAAGATTTTTACTCTGCAAAATCTTAATTATTACAAAGGTCTATATTAACTTGTAATATTCCAAAAAGCAGCTACACACTTATGTTTTTTTCACATGCCTCAACTGACAAGACGTTATATCAGTTACAAATACCAAGGTACTTGTAATTGTCCTCAATATCTGCTATTGTTCTCTCTAGAATTAGCAGTTGGTTAGGTTAACTGTTAAGTCACTGGTCTTTCGCATGGGTGACCCGGGTTTAGTTCCTCTTTCTGACTTTGTTTTACCATGCACATTACCTGTAAATGTCATGCAAAATGTTCACTTTATCTTTACTAATTTTTCATAATATAGTTGTATGAGAAAAATGCAAAAGAGGTACACTTTCAGGAGTAAACCACACATGACACATATTATATACACCTTATATAAAGATTTACTACAAACACACTGGTACATTCTTATATTGTTTTCACTGTTTTTTTTTCCATCGGAGCTCACTCACCTTCTGCATTCAGAGCGTCCTCATTATTCACCAGGATGAATTTAAAAGAGCTTTTCACAATTCTCAGAGGCCAGTGCATTTTCCATCGGTAATGCTAACAACAACTAGCATGCTAACATGCACATATGCATGAGACAAACTAAATCATATCTCAAGAAACTGCAAAAAACAAAAATGCTCAAATCATTTCATATTGTCACATGAAGCTTTTTTCACTTTAGACTCAGAGTGGGAAGAGGAAACACAACGACTGTTACACTTTACAACAGTGTGTGTTACTCAAGTAGGAGTCAAAGTCTGGTGTCTGAAGTACAGAGAAATACAGTACTAAAACACTGAAGTACATGAAATAAATATATGAACAGACTTTTCAGAAAAGTAGTTCTGACATAATGTAATGAAGAATTGATTTAGGCGGAAACAGTCGATACTGATGAAATGAAAGTTAAAGACGTCCTACAAACTTTCCTCAGTAATAAGCAAATGACTAAATAAAAAATTATGGAGAAAAGGCACAAATGCATCCAGAGAAATCCCTCAACATTCAACACTCCGCCTGGGGGATATTTTTAGAAACACAATGTCACATTTCACTGTTTTGCAGATGACATTCAAATCTATCTCCCAGTGACTGCAAATGACACCAGAGCACGATCAAAACTCTGCAGGACCATCTCACAGATGTACAGAGCACAAACCTCCTGAACCTAACTCAAAATAAAACTGAGATTGTGGCATTTGGGCAAACAAACCCACTGCTTGGACATGACAGTTTGATCCTCTGTCCTCCTGTTGTCTCCTGCAGTGAGGAATCTTGGGCTGATTGTGACTCTAAACTGGACAGGCACATTGGCGCTGTCATAAAGTCCAGGTCCTTTCAGCTGAGGCTCCTTATACAGCCCTACCTCCCACAGGCGGATTCTGAAAAAGTGATCCATGTATTTGTAACATCACGTCTGGACTATTGCAGGTCTCTTTGTATGTGGTGCTGGACCAGGCTCCTGCAGCGTTTATAACCCAGAACACTGCAGCTCTTCTGCTGACAAATACTACGAGACGAGAACACATCACTGTGCTGTGTGACCTGCACGGGCTCTCTGTCTTTTATCAGGTGCAATTTAAAATGCTCCTGTTGGTCGTGCCCAAAACTAGACACAAGACGAGAGGTGACAGAGGCTTTTCTGTGGCAGCGCCCAGACGAGACTGAAAACTCACCTCTTCTCTATCTTGGTGTGTGTGTGTATATATATATATATATAATATATATATATATATATATATATATATATATATAGACACACACACACAAAGACCAAAGACGGGCTAGTTTAGTCCAAGTGTAGTCCTTGTTTACACTTCAATTACTTTAGATAAGTTCTTCAGGTTAAACTTAATGGAACTTAAACTCTTAATCAGGCTCTGATTTAGTCTTGTTTTAGACCTGGTGCAGACCTGGTTTAGTCTGTGGTTAGACCTGCTTTAGTCTGTTTTTCAGACCTGGTGCAGTCTGGGTTTAGATCAGATAAAGTACCTTTGGTTTGATTTAACATGACATTAAAGGCCATGATCCTGTTATGGTCCCTGTCTAGTCCAGGTTTAGTTTTGGCCCCAGTTTAGTCTCTATTTATGAACAAATTTTGTTGTTCTGTTTAAAGGTGAAAGTAAATCTTCTGGTGGGCGTTTGCCATCTGCTCGTCTCCATGGAGATGTTGTTTCATACAGCCAAAACACACTGCACAAGTGAAAGACGTGTTTTCAGCACCCGAGCACCTCGAGGAGAGCTTCACAGAGCTGTCTCTGCAGAGAGCTGCCTCTGGAGAGAGCTGCCTCTAGAGAGAGCTGCCTCTAGAGAGCTGCCTCTAGAGAGAGCTGCCTCTAGAGAGAGCTGCCTCTGGAGAGAGCTGCCTCTGGAGAGAGCTGCCTCTGGAGAGATCTGCCTCTAGAGAGAGCTGCCTCTAGAGAGAGCTGCCTCTAGAGAGATCTGCCTCTGGAGAGAGCTGCCTCTGGAGAGAGCTGCCTCTGGAGAGAGCTGCCTCTGGAGAGAGCTGCAGAGATCTGCCTCTGGAGAGATCTGCCTCTAGAGAGAGCTGCCTCTAGAGAGAGCTGCCTCTGGAGAGAGCTGCCTCTGGAGAGCTGCCTCTAGAGAGATCTGCTCTAGAGAGATCTGCCTCTAGGAGAGCTGCCTCTAGAGAGCTGCCTCTGGAGAGAGCTGCCTCTGGAGAGAGCTGCCTCTAGAGAGAGCTGCCTCTAGAGAGAGCTGCCTCTGGAGAGAGCTGCCTCTGGAGAGAGCTGCCTCTAGAGAGAGCTGCTCTGGAGAGAGATCTGCCTCTGAGAGAGCTGCCTCTAGAGAGAGCTGCCTCTAGAGAGAGCTGCCTCTGAGAGAGCTGCCTCTGGAGAGAGCTGCCTCTGGAGAGAGCTGCAGAGACTCTCTAGAGAGAGCTCTGAGAGAGCTGCTCTCTGGAGAGAGCTCTAGAGTCTGCCTCTAGAGAGAGAGCTGCCTCTAGAGAGAGCTGCCTCTAGAGAGAGCTGCCTCTAGAGAGCTGCAGCTGAGAGAGCTGCCTCTAGAGAGAGCTGCTCTAGAGAGAGCTGCTCTGGAGAGAGCTGCCTAGAGCTGGGAGAGACTGCTGCTCTGGAGAGAGCTGCTCTGAGAGCTGCCTCTGGAGAGAGCTGCCTCTGGAGAGAGCTGCAGAGAGCTGCCTCTGGAGAGAGCTGCCTCTGGAGAGAGCTGCCTCTGGAGAATGGAGTGAATATGTTTGTCTTCACTCTGTTGGCTGATGAGGTCAGACACGAGACTTTAGGAAAGAACAAAAATAAGTCTAGAATCATTGTCAGTCTGAGTCAGTCTCCCTCTGATGTTTAATCTGTGTGTAATGGGCATGTAATGATGATCTAGGCCTTAAAAAGCAGCAATAAAAGCAGAAATATTCTTGGTTTTAACTCTTTTACTTTCTTTTTCCATGGAATCATACACATCACTTCTAGAAAGTTCCATGCTGTAACTTTAAACATGGTTCGTCTCCAGCCCTTTTACACCTCTGTGCTGTCTTCAGGCCTTTGCTCTTTCCTGTCTAACTCTCTGCTTTTCCATGTTTGCCTCTGATCTAACAGTGAGCTAAAAGTGCAATTTTATACACAATGCACCTGAACACAACACGAGGCAACCAGCCGGAACTGAACGCATCCATCTGGAGCAGACAAAGCCCCCGCATCATCTCCCCGCCGTTAGCTCTAATGGACGTCTGGCCGCGGGGGCTTTAGGGTCTGACAGTGTAATATCTGAACACAAGGGTGAGCAGGGTGGGCGGGGAGAGCAGGGGCCTGTCAGTGAGCGCTGGTGAAACTGCACATGACACAGCACATCTCTGAAAGCATACATCCAAACACCAATATGTGCCAACTGTGCCAACTGTGCCCGAGAGAGGAAAGAGGAGATGTATGTAGCGCTCTCACTGTCTCTAAAGCCCAATCACTTTAAAAGCAACAAATAAGATGAAACTATATTTTCATTCGTCAGATGAAGTTACTCATGTTCCCAAATGCAGTTACTCTAAATAACAGTAGAAGTACAAATGTGTTACTCAAGAGTAAAACAGTATTTGGGAAACTACTTCTACAGTAAGAGCAACTTAAAGAGGAGGCGTATTATATCTGATTTCTAATTTGAAGTTAGATAACAAAACAGAGGAAAATTGCAAAAATTATACTGTACAATATTTGTATTACTGAAGAGGAAAAGTATAACACAATAAAAAATTTTCTAAGAGCTGAAAGCCAAATGTTCAAACTCATGTGTTATATCTGTGTAGTGAGTCTGGTTCCACCTAGTGTCTCCTCTCAATTTCATTTCTCTCCAGCGACTAGATCAGGAATCAGAATACACTAGACGGAAGTACAGTACAACAGTAAACAAAGCGTCGAGATGGATGTAGATGAAGACAGACATTCTGTGTTGTCAACGATTCCCGAGATCAAGGAATTAAAACTGAAACAATGGTGAATTTTATCAAGGGGAAAGACATTATTTCCCTTCTTCCTACAGGATTTGGCGCATTACAAACATCACGACCAAACAGCAGCGAAAAAAGTACCCGCCTACCATCGAGCGAACAAATTCTAATGTTGCGAGGTCAGACTGTTTCCACGAAGTGAAACTGGCAGATGAATCAGGCCACTATCTGTGTTCTCTTTAAACTACCGATTCAAAACAATGCACTTAACATGTACCAACCACTGTGTCTGTATGACATTCAGAAATGTGGAAATGTTGAAATGTGTGCCTAAATAAAAGAAAAACAACAATACGATGCACTACGGTGTGAAGCAGTTTGGATGAGGTTAAAGATAATAGCTGCTTCTTTCAAATTTCATCTTAAGGCTGTCACACACTACAGGATTTTTCAGTCTTAAAACAATGTTTAAACATGTGTCAGAAAGCTCAAACCACAGACACAAGGAGAATCTTATGAGACTTAAAATCTCTGATCGTAAAGACCACAGGATATAAAGTTGTGAGCGCGATCACGTCAGCTGTTTCCTGTCTACAGTAAAACCAGTCACTCTGAGACTCTTAAGTGTTCAAAAGATCAGAGCTCTGCACTTCTAGTTTAGATACAAGTCAAAACTGTGTTATTATTATTTGTGAAATGTGGTGCAAAACTTCAGATACAGGATTTTAAAGCAGTCATGATCGCTAATCTGCAGCTTCACCTCGATCCGTGCGCTGTGTGGATGTAAACAGACACACGTGAGGAACTACTCCCACCTTTTTACTTTTAAAGAACACCTCAAACTGGATTAACAGTGCGGTTTTGTGGACTGATGTGATTATTTGTGGGGGACAATTTCTATGGATAATGTGGATGAGATGCTGCACTTTAAATTTACAACTTTACGAGAGGTGAGGAATAAAATCTTCTCATTATTTTGCTATATCCTGAGTTTGTATCTTGTGCCTCTGTGTCTGTCACTCCTCTGTCCCTGACGCTCTGTTTTATTGTCTGTTATCGTAGTGTTGTTGATGTTTGGTGGTTATGATCTGACAGAGCAGCTCAGAGTCACACTGACACCACACATGAGGAGCACAGCGGCTTCACAATCACATACAAAGACACAAAGTCGGGTCACACCTCCCTGAACTCGAGGAGAAGCAAATCGCAGCCAAAATCGGGGAAATTCTCCTGTAGTGTGTGTCGGTCTTTAGTGTACGTGATTTGAGAAGATGTGAACGCACACATCAGTATTCCCCACGCTCCTCTGACACTATCCATATTTATGACGAGCTCCATTCGATCATCTTTAGTGAGTATGATTTTAATCTGTCAGAACGCATCACATACACTGCCCACTACAAACCTCACCCCTGCCAGGAGAACACCCCCCCCCCCACTCTGCATTACGGTTAAAGAGGGGGGCAGGTGCGGCAGATACTGTATCACATGACACAACGGCACAATAGTTAACTCACTCACGCTTCACAGCAAGAAAGTTTTAAAGTTGATTCTCTGACATTTCTATGCGGAACACCCACCCAGACACATGCATCTTCTCTCTGTGTCTATGTGGGTTTCCTCTGGCCACCGCAGGTTTTCCTCCACCAAACATGCACCATATACAGAACACACACATGAGGAGCGCAGTGGCACAAACGCTATGTTTATATGATGATGATGTCTGAACAGAAGATGCGAAAGTGGCGTTGCGTCTTCACTGTTTATTCCGCATTTAGATGAGTGTTTTCAGGAGGAAATCTGCGTGCATACGGTGACGCAAAAGTGTGGAGAATTGGATTGTGTATGCATGCCAGGTGACTAGGTGGTGACGTATGTGACGTAAACATGTACGCAACGTGCGCAGATCTGACCAGAGTTTTGTGTCTTGCGCAGTGTAGACGGAAACACTACGGCGAGTGTATTCAGCTTTTTCACTCTGGAGGATGGTTTCAGATTTTTGCGTTTTTAAGCCCCAAAAACGCTGTCACCATCTAAACCAGACATGTCAGACAGAGACCCAGGGGGCAAATTTGACCCACAATATAATTATATTTGGCCCGCGAGATCATATGTCATCATATATCATAAATATGTATTAGAGCTGGCCCGCCGTCTAATCCTAGTATGGTGCATGCACCGCTAGTACTACGAATCCCAGAATGCTTTGCAAATGTGTTGGCGCATTCTGACTGGTTGTTGGCTTGTGAAAAAAAAAAAAGCTACAGATATAGAGGCTATAGATCAGGGGTGCTCACACTTTTTCATCATACGAGCTACTTACAAAATGACCAAGTCAAAATGATCGACCTAATACAAAGCCAAACAAACTGCACTGAAACACTCTGTGCCCCTTTTTTGGACCCTCACCCACAGTTTGAGAACCTCTTCTTTAAGAGAACTTCCTCTGGCACTTTACACAAAACTGTGAAAAAAGTGAAGGAAGATTTTTAAACCTGTTTTTTAAAGTTCCAAACTGGAGCTACATTCTTTTCTGGTTTTGCAGTGATATTTACCAGCCTCTGCACATTTACCAAACCAAACACACATCGTGACAAACACAGATGCATTTGTCACTTTTGTTAGACAAACTTCAGCCAAATGTGGCAGTAGGTCTGTTCTGTAGATCTGCTCTATGCTGTAGACCTGCTTTGTGCCAACATTGGAACACAAATTTAGACTGGTTTTTGCTTCACGTTTGGTCTTGCTCTTCTAATCAGCCGCACTGTGTTAGGGGCTTGTGTTCGCTGTACGCAGGAAGGACCGAGAGCGTGAAAAGGCGAGGGGCGGCGTGCTGACGTGAGGCAGATGGACAGGTAGGATGTTTAGGAAGTTGAACCTGCCCTGTGATGCACGCTGGTACACGAGGGCACACGCTGTCGCAGACGAGCCGTGCATAGGGAGCGTGTGTGTTTGTGATGTGCCGTAGAGTCTCCGCGGGTTTCAAATGAGCGCACAGGCTGCACTGAGACGCTCCACACGCTCCTGCACCCGCTACAAGTTTATTACCAACAGCAGCGGCCGTAATGAAATATGATCACACTTGTTGAGTGTCACACCTTGAGTGAGAGACAAGACCGAGTCCAAACGCGAGTCCGAGACGAGACACGGCGATCTACACACACGACCTTGGCGATCGACTGGTAGATCGCAATCGACGTATTGAGCACCCCTGCTATAGAGACATTATTTATTTAAAATGTTATTATTTTATATTCTGTTTGTTCTGGATTCAGTGTTTAAGCAAAACTATTATTAAACATTTATATGAATAAGAAAACATTACATTTAACATTACATATCTCAAAAGAAGAGAAAACATGCAGATGTTGTTGAAATTTTTCAATAAATATTTAGTTTGGTCCACAACTTAGTCCCAGTTTTTAATTTTGGCCTCTGTAAATTTGAGTTTGACTCTCCTGCTCTAAACGAAAGGCACTTCCAACAAAATACTTTGTTTTTACCTGCAAGCGTTCTCGTGTAAACAGACCCTAAGTCAGGTCATGCCTCCTCTAACTCGAGGAGAAGAAATCGCAGCCAAAATCGGGCAAATTCTCCTGTAGTGTGTGCTGGCCTTAAGGCAGCCCTGACCCGAATTATCAACACGATCTGGCGGTGAGTGGAGAGCACTGCACTGTGCTCTCTGCTCCCGATGGGTTGCACTGGGGGCACTGAAGGATGGGTCAAATGCAGAGGTCAAATTTCCCTACAGGGACAATAAAGAGCATCTTACCCTTAACCTTAACATGCACCAGTCCAGCTCCTGCGCACACTTGTTCTGTTTAGACGCACACTTGTTCTGTTTAGACGCACACTTGTTCTGTTTAGACGCACACTTGTTCTGTTTAGACGCACACTTGTTCTGTTTAGACGCACACTTTTTAGTTTTCTGTTTAGACCAGTGTCACTTTTTCATCAAGACATACCGAAACAGAGATGAAGCAGAGAGCTGATCAAGGGCCGTAGACTAGTGCTCATTACAGTGAATAATTGAAATATGTGCATGTTTAACACTTTAGAATGAGCCATCAGTCTTTATTCATGCTAAGATCCTCAAAATCACACACTAAATAATAAATATTAGCTTTATCAAGGTAGATTTTCAAAAAACTTCCAATAAAAAGTAAATTTTTCATTGATGCAGTGTAATTTGGGCCAATACTCCCGGAAGCCTGAGGGCCAAGACAAATTTGTCTGAGGGCCGCATTTGGCCCACGGGCCATAGTTTGGACATGCCTGGTTTAGACGCACACTTGTTCTGTTTAGACGCACACTTGTTCTGTTTAGACGCACACTTGTTCTGTTTAGACGCACACTTGTTCTGTTTAGACGCACACTTGTTCTGTTTAGACGCACACTTGTTCTGTTGAGATGCACACTTGTTCTCTTTAGATCAGGCATGTCCAAACTACGGTCTGTGGGCCAAATGCAGCCCTCAGACAATTTTTTTCTTGGCCGTCAGGCTTCCAAGTGAATTGGCCCAAATTACCTTGCATCAATTAAAAATGAACTTTTTACTGCAAGCTTTTTGAAAATCTACCTTGATAAAGCAAATATTTAATATTTAGTGTGCGGTTTTCAGGAACGTAGCATGAATAAAGACTGATGAGTCATTCTAATGTGTTAAACATGCAGATATTTCCTCTTCTGTGTTTAGATATGTGCCCTTTATGAAAAAAGTTTGGACACCCCTGGTTTAGATCTTTATGGCTCCATATCCGCAGAGAAGCACTTCCTCTCTGTATGCAGGCTGCAGGCTGCTCTAGCTCTGGTTCATGCTTGGCTGCAGGTGCTGGGGTTTAGGCAGGGACCATTCACAGTCCTTTTGGTGAGGTGACAGGAGCAGTGGACTGACAGGAGCAGAGGGCTGACAGGAGCAGAGGGCTGACAGGAGCAGAGGGCTGACAGGAGCAGTGGACTGACAGGAGCAGAGGGCTGACAGGAGCAGTGGACTGACAGGAGCAGTGGACTGACAGGAGCAGAGGGCTGACAGGAGCAGAGGGCTGACAGGAGCAGAGGGCTGACAGGATGGACAAATTTTGGGGCTAACTTTTCTAGTGGGTTCAACACATGCTTGTCTCCATTACTCTGTCTCAAATGTTTCACAGTGTAGCTCGTATTCTTACTGTGAGGCCAACTGCTTCTCCACAGATCTGACCTGTAACTTGGTTTGATGGTGTTACCTCCCTGTCTTCAAAGGTAAAGTCATACTGTGGAATATTCAGCTGGGAGTCACTATCTTAAACACTGCAGCCTGTCTGGACAAATGCTCCAGATCGCAGTCCAGTTTAAAACTTTTGTTCAGACACCTGCCGGCCCTGCCATACCCCATAACGGCCACCCCCTCCCTCCCTCCCGCCCTCCCCTCATGGGTCTGCCCCCCCTCCTCTCCACCTCCTCTCCTCCCCCTCTCTCACAGGACTGCAGTGGCTCGCGGTGCACCCGACGGGAAACAATGTGATCTGACATCGTCCAAAGAGGATTTAAACCCGAGGAGGGGGTCTGTCTGCAGGGTCGGCGTGTTTCTGAGAGGGGTGCGCGGGGCCAGTGGGTGTGTGAGTGGAGCGCGGGGCCAGCGTGTGAGTGGAGCGTGGTACCGGTGTGTAATTGGAGCGCGGGGCTGGCGTGTGAGTGAGTGGAGCAATTTCATTACATCATTAGTCTGAGGTTTAGACTAGACCTTCAACAAGAGGACCATTTCTGACTCTGACCGTTTCCCTGCATAGAGGACATTAAAAGTGTCTTCAGACTGGACACAGGAGGGGAGGATGACCTGGTGCAAGCCTAATCCCTCCCCCGATTGGATAAAGCGGGGACAGATGCTACCACTTGATTTGGGGCTGCTGGTGGACGACATTATAAGTTGTACTGTGAAGTGTGTCACAAACTTTGGGGCAGGGGTGCCCAATACGTCGATCGCCAAGGTCGTGTGAGTAGATCGCCGTGTCTCGTCTTGGACTCGATCGCATTTGGACTCAGTCTTGTCTCTCACTCGAGGTCTGACACTCAACAAGTGTGATCATATTTCATTACGGCCGCTGCTGTTGGTAATAAACTTGTAGCAGGTGCAGGAGCGTGTGGAGCGTCTCAGTGCAGCCTGTGCGCTCATTTGAAACCCGCGGAGACTCTACGGCACATCACAAACACACACACTCCCTATGCACGGCTCGTCTGCGACAGCGTGTGCCCTCGTGTACCAGCGTGCATCACAGGGCAGGTTCAACTTCCTAAACATCCTACCTGTCCATCTGCCTCACGTCAGCACGCCGCCCCTCGCCTTTTCACGCTCTCGCTCCTTCCTGCGTACAGCGAACACAAGCCCCTCCCACAGTGCGGCTGATTAGAACAAGACCAAACGTGAAGCAAAAACCAGTCTAAATTTGTGTTCCAGTGTTGGCACAAAGCAGGTCTACAGCATAGAGCGGATCTACAGAACAGACCTACTGCCACATTTGGCTGAAGTTTGTCTAACAAAAGTGACAAATGCATCTGTGTTTGTCACGATGTGTGTTTGGTTTGGTAAACGTGCAGAGGCTGGTAAATATCACTGCAAAACCAGAAAAGAATATAACTCCAGTTTGGAACTTTAAAAAACAGGTTTAAAAATCTTCCTTCACATTTTTCACAGTTTTGTGTAAAGTGCCAGAGGAAGTTCTCTTAAAGAAGAGGTTCTCAAACTGTGGGTGAGGGTCCAAAAAAGAAGCACAGAGTGTTTCAGTGCAGTTTACTTGGTTTTGTATTAGGGAGATCATTTGACTTTGTCATTTTGTAAGTAGCTCGCATGCTGAAAAAATGTGGGCAGCCCTGCTTTGTGGTATATACAAATATATGAAAAAGATTGTGTTCGGGAGGGCATCTGGTGAATTCATACTGTTTCCAAGTAAAATATATATGATAAATGTGTATATTTAAAGGAACTGTGTGTATCCTTCACTCCTACAGTGTTAAAACTGTATCACAATCACAACTGACGCTGTGTCTCCAGAGACTTCCCCTGCAGACAGACACGTTCTCAGTTTGTGGACAGAACAGGCCTCCAGCTGCACCAGCACGAGTCACGATGGGCTGCAGGTGCTGGGGTTTAGTTTGCACTGAAACACCAAATTATAACATAAACATAAACTTACTGGATCCATGAATTAAGAGACACAACTTATCCAGGATGAAATGAGGCAATGGACTTCTTATCTGTAACATCTGGGCTGCCTGTTTTTATATCTGCCATCTCTGCCATTGTTTATTTCATATTCACTTGTGTATAATTATTCTTGTGATGATATAGACTGTATATTTATGGCTGATTTGTCACAGTGAGAGTGTAGCCATGTGACTCATACTTACATTAAATACAGCCCGTACTTGTGCACTTGTGAATTTGACCTGCGCTGATGGAGATGTAAGTTGAAACATGTGGGCGTTTGACATGAAATAAAACTAATAGTTAGGCATATCGGAGTGTCTCAGATCTCTTCTTTCATGTATAACATGAACAATTTGGCTATCGTATCCAATGTTTCAGATGCTGATGGAGAAGAGGAAGCAGAAGAGAGGGTCAGAGGAGGCGAGGAAGCCGAGAAGAGAGTCAGGGGGAGCAGAGGAGCAGAGAAGAGGGTCAGAGGAAGCAGAGGAGAGAGTCAGAGGAGCAGAGGAGATGGACAGAAGAACAGAGGAGATGGTCAGAAGGGCAGAGGAGAGGGTCAGAAGAGCAGAGGAGATGGTCAGAGGAAACAGATGAGATGTTCAAATGGTCAGAGGAGGGGAGGAGACGGACAGAGGGACAGAGGGGGTGAGAAGAGGGTCAGAGGAACAGAGGGAACAGTCAGAGTAGCAGAGGAGAGGTTCAGAGAGAGCAGAAGAGAGGATCAGATGGAGCAGAAAAAGCAGAGGAGAGGGTCAGAAGGGCAGATGAGATGATCAGATGGAGCAGAGGAGATGTTCAGATGGTCAGAGAAGCAGAGGAGAGGGTCAGAGAAGAATTACTTGAGTGAGATGGGCAAATGATAAAAAGCACACACATCGTGATTATAGTTCTCATTTCATCTCAAAGACAGAGTAATATGCAGACGGAGCATGAGATGGAAAATTACAGCGAGTCATGGGAGTGGATCCTGCACTCATTC
This sequence comes from Boleophthalmus pectinirostris, assembly GCF_026225935.1. Lineage (NCBI taxonomy): Eukaryota > Metazoa > Chordata > Actinopteri > Gobiiformes > Gobiidae > Boleophthalmus > Boleophthalmus pectinirostris. The sequence goes on along the minus strand of NW_026571133.1, from coordinate 46,577,898 downwards.
TTTTGCTAAATATCTTCTAGAACATTCTACACAACATCACAAAGGAGAACAGGACAGAGTTTTAGTCCAAAATATACAGACTTTGTTACATATTTGTCGGTTAATCGATAAGAAAATAATAGTTTGTTGTTACGCCACTGGTCTCATTTACATCACGAGGACCTGATTTTTTGAGTTCCCGCACGGACCCCTCGGTGTGATAAATACCTGCCCACACACAGATCACTGGTCCCTTTTAGCGGTGCCTTCCGGTGACTCAGCGCCAATCCTCTGACCGCTGATGGACGCAAACACTCCGGGGCCGCTGTAACACAATTAGGGGCACAGGAGCGTCGGTAATGGCGTGCGGGTTTGTGACACCCCGGGGTGCTCTCCGCGGGGTGCCGGGGGGCAGAGCGTTTGAGCGGGCTGAGTTATGATGGGAACACGGAGAGCGGAGGACGGAGAGCCAGAGGACAGGCTCAGATATAGACACGGAAAATATACTCAGAGTACTTTGAATTATAATGTCTTTGCTTTTGTAGGAAGCACAGTTGTAATCATGGAACAGAAAAGTGCTCGGTCAGTAAACGCTCGTGGAATTTACTGGACTATTGACAGTGTTGGGGAGTAACAGATTACATGTACCGGAGTTACGTAATCAGAGTACAAATTACTGTATTCAGTTACTGTTTCAATGAGTGGTAATTGGATTACAGTTTGTTAAAATAAATGGATTACATGGCTGTATTTTCCTGTTTTCACATTTTGGGCTATATTCTCTTTTTTTTCTGTAATTCCACTCATTGCTGCACACTAAACCAGGTCTAAAACCAGGTCTAAAACCAGGTCTAAACCAGGACTAAACCAGGTCTAAAACCAAGTCGAAACCAGGACTAAACCAGGTCTAAACCAGGTCTAAACCAGGTCTAAAACCAGGTCTAAACCAGGACTAAACCAGGACTAAACCAGGTCTAAACCAGGTCTAAAACCAGGTCTAAACCAGGTTTAAAACCAGGTCTAAACCAGGACTAAAACCAGGTCTAAACCAGGTCTAAAACCAGGTCTAAACCAGGTCTAAACCAGGACTAAAACCAGGTCTAAACCAGGTCTAAACCAGGTCTAAAACCAGGTCTAAACCAGGTCTAAACCAGGTCTAAAACCAGGACTAAACCAGGTCTAAAACCAGGTCTAAACCAGGACTAAACCAGGACTAAACCAGGTCTAAACCAGGTCTAAAACCAAGTCTAAACAAGGACTAAACCAGGTCTAAAACCAGGACTAAACCAGGTCTAAACCAGGACTAAAACCAGGACTAAAACCAGGTCTAAACCAGGTCTAAACCAGGACTAAACCAGGTCTAAACCAGGTCTAAAACCAGGTCTAAACCAGGTCTAAAACCAGGTCTAAAACCAGGTCTAAACCCAAGTCTAAACCAAGTCTAAAACCAAGTCTAAACCAGGTCTAAACCAGGTCTAAACCAGGTCTAAAACAGGTCTAAAACAGGACTGAACAGGACTAAATCATGTTGCGTGGACTGTATCTCCTCGTCTTCTATCAGTAATATTTTTATTTTGGTTCAGTAAAGTCTGGGCTTTTTATTTTCTTTTAGCAGACAGAACTTCTTATGTGAAGATTTCCTCATCTTTGCTTCTCTACAGCAAATCAAGTAATTTAAAGTATTCAGATTACGTTACTGACTTTAAGTAATTTAATCCACAGCCAAATCAATCGCCTTCAACTTAAAAAAAAAAAATTGGTTTAAATGTTATTACTTAAAGTTCCCACCCTACTTAAGAGTTTATGATTCCATTTAGATCAGCATATAATTTATGTCACACTGAACAATTATTTGTTAATATTTCTACGATAAGAAAAGAAATTGGCCGCAGAGCATTTCACTTCAAAGCCCCAAATGAACAGAACAACTCGCCCTCCTAGACCTGATCAATCACATCCATCTACCAGTTCAAGGCATCAGTCTTCAGATACTTAAAAACATCCTGCTCCTGTTTTTGATAAAAATACATTTTTGTTTTATGTACTTTCTGTTGTAAACAGAGTTGCTTTTTTTCTTCATTAATTTACAAATATAGGTGCAGACCTGATCTGGTCACATCTCAGAAGCTCAGCAAGGGCTGGGCCTGGTCAGTACTTGGATGGGAGACACTGGGAAAATCAGGCTGGAAAAAGTTGTAAAAACAGTTGTTGTGTCCTTAGGCAAGACACTTTGTCTAGTATGAAAGTGGTGTGTGTGTGAGAGTGATGGTGGTCGGAGGGGCTGGTCGTGCAGATTGGCAGCCTCACTTCTGTCAGTCTGGCCTAGGGCATCTGTGGCTTCAATAGTAGTTTACCACCAAGTTTGGAGTGAAAGAATAATGATCTGTAAAGCACTCTGCGTATCTTGAAAGGCACTATATAAATGCAATGATTAATTCATTATTTAAATCAGAGAGATGTATATCTCAGGATCCTGTATTGTATAATGTGAATGTATGAATGTTCTCTCTGCATTGTGTTTGTGTTTTGTATTGTTTTTTCTTTCTTTTCTGTAAATTATATTTTTGTTAATGTATTTAGGACCCCCTCACAAATGATATACTACAACTCAAGGAGCTTCACCTATAAATAAATTAATACATACATACATACGTACGTACGTACGTACGTACATACATACATACACACATACATACATAAAGAAAAGCTGCATCATGTGCATTTCTTCGTGTGTTTTCCAGGAGGAGGGTGTGTGCATGAAACGAAAAATAACTGTTCAAAACACAATCAAACAGCATCTTCCTCGGCACATCACGCTCCACCCATCTCTCCCTGCGCTCTACTACACATGTCTCCTGCAGAAAGAGTCTCTGTTCTGTCTGTGTCATGTCGGTGTCTTGTAGGATTTCAGCAGATTTCAGCCTCTCCTGGGGGGCGGGGATAGGTGTATGGATCAGGTTTAGTGGATGTCTGAAGTTTGAGATGTTTCTTCTCGTCATTTACACACTCACCTGCATTTAACACATATGGGTCATTAAGCTGTATCCCGCTCACTAATGTTCCTTTAGCATCAGAACTTATTTTATCACACACTAATAAACTGTTTTAGTGCTGACAACAGCCCTAGCTAACACTGCAACTTCATGTGAACCGCACAAACAGCGGCACTTTCTGCACTCAGGCTGCGTGCATCTGCTGTGTTGCCAAACTAATAATCCATCCATATATTTGCTGCATCATTGTTTAAGCCGCAGGGTTCAAAGTGAAAGAAAAAAGTAGCGTCTTATAGTCCTGAAATTACGACACTAAAGCTGTTCTTATAATCTATTTATTCACAGCACTTTCCTCAAATCTCAAAAAATATCCACATCATTTTAAAGGTGCTCTATGTAACTTCTCTGGTCTCTGGAGATGACTCTATGGAGATCTTACTGCTTTGCCTGGAATGCTCCCCAGTGTGGCATTTAACATCTATCTCGCATTTATTCAGTCTTTTATTGCTCAAAAATACCCTGAAAAACCAACTTTCTTACAGTGAGTTTCCAAACTTTACACGTGGATTTCTCTGGAACTATCAACATGAAATCAAAAGTGTAGTGATCCTGACACACTGCTCCCTACACCTGAAGTCCAGCTGTCCCTGTTTTCAATAAGATGGAAGAAGATTCATTTGAAAATCAAGATTGATGAATATGTTTTTTGAGGAGGTAACAACATTATAACGGCTTAAAGCTCACAAGAGTAAATTTTGCGCAATATAGGACCTTTAATTCTACTCAAATATGTCATGGTCAAGAATACTCAGCTTGTATCTATGGAGATGTTGTGCGTAAATAGAATTGAACAGCTGTGGTCCCACACAGACAGAAGCATGGCCCATAGAGTAGCTCGTAGTTTAGTTCAGTTGTTTCCAACCTTTTCTCAGTGACCCCTATTTTACCCATGGATGTGTTGGTGACCCCTACAACCTTCTCCCACCTGTGAAGCTATGGTTATTAAAAAAAGGTCTGGTCTAAAAGATGTTGCAAAACAGTAGTAATTATAAAATTCTTCATACTTCCTGACACCCAGGTTGGGAAAGACTCTGTGTGGGTTAAAGAGCCATTAAACCCCGTCCCGAAGCTTTACTCCACCCCTAAATAAAATCTGAAAAATCCTCCAAAGTGTGCAGTGCCTGGCGGGTTGGGGGGAGCGAGTGTGTGGTGGGCTCTAGAGTGATGACTGACAGCCAACCAATAGCTACAACAATCCAACACAGCATGGATCGGTGCCTCTGGACTTTGAAACAGAGAGGACATTTGTGTGGATCACACCGTTTCTCTTTTCTCCAGACATGGCAGGACCTGGCGGTGAGGGGCTCCTCACGTCCCACTCCTAGGCATTGTTCAGACTGCAGGGCTTAATGCTCAATTCAGATTTTTTTGTGAAATCCGATGTTTTTGTGAGGTCGTTCACATTTCCAATTAAATGTGACTTGTATGTGACTCCAGTGTGAACATTAAACGGCCCAAAAGTGTCCCACATGTGCACTGGAGACACGACGACATCAACCGCAGCGAGCGTCTCTGTGTTTATGGAAGTTGTCCAAACATGGACGCAGCATTGAGCACCTGGAGATTTTAAAGTTCTTCTCGTACCGGAACATGAACAACTTACTTGTTTTTAGGAGGAGATTGAGAAGGAGAAGGACGAGGTTTTTGGCCGTGGTGTTATGTGGGGCAGCAGCAGCGAAGTCCGTTGAAAGGAACGTGTGGATGTGGAGACGGAGCCAAGAGTGGTGAGTGGTGATGTGCTTCACTTCAGTGACACGGAGTTCATTAACAATTTTCACCTACTTCAGTGCAGAATAGTGACGTTTGTGTCTTGTTGAAAACGTGTAGGTGGATGAATGCACTTTGGCCGTTCACACTGAAGTCACATGTCAAAAGATCAGATATGTATCAGTTTCAAGAGCACATATCCAAGTGTCCTGGGTCACATTTGAAAAAATCGGATCTGTGTCGTTCACACTGTCATTAAAAGATCAGATACAGGTCACATAATAACCTGCATCTGATCTCATCGGTGCAGTTAGTCCAACACAGAAATTCAAATGTCCTGGCCGTAGTTGATCCTAAAGAGACCGATACAGACATGACTTTTAACCTAAAAGTCACATCTTCACAAATATGCACTAAAATGATTTTAAAAAATAAGGCCATGGATAGGTATACACTTCTATTTTAGACCTATTTACACAGAGAATCAGTAGAAAAAAGTGATTTTGGAGTTTAGTGGCCCTTTAAGCTCCGAACCTGCCTGGATTTGGACAACAGAGCTCCAGCCAAACCTGAGACAATCTAACCACATTTGTGTCACGTGTCTCAATGCAGACAATCCAAAATTCTGCATCTTTCAGAACAAAATCTGTTACTTCTTTTACTGGACATAGTTCAGTACTTCGTTGGTGGACTCTGCACAGATCTGCTCTCAGTTAGGGACGCACCGATACAGATAATAGTTTAGAAAATCGATAAATAGTCAATATCCTGGTTGGGCCTTTAATCAGATGTAATAAGATTATTTACAGGCTGATTTTGGTCTAAGACTTCTCAGAATGTTTCAAGTTTTTTTCATACAAAGCTGTAGTAGTAGTGTTTTGAAGATTAAATAACAGTTACATAACACGTTTTGATCTCTTGTGTAATAATTGAACTGTGTTTTAAGGAAATAAGTGTTATTTTCTGTCCTTGCACTGTTATGTGTTAATATCAGGTACTGGCATATGCTTAAAGTCTCTCTGATTGGTTCATCCACATGTCCATCACACCTGTCTGCTAGTGAGGAGACAGGAGATGGTTCCAGATCCACTCGTCTTTGTAAAGTTTGATCAAAGCGTGTGGTTCTGACTGGACAGGGAAGTTCTGAACAACATAAGCAACATTACTTGAAGTGAAATTGAATCCAGTGTACTAGTAGGACTAAGACAACTGCGTATAATGATGTATCTATCTGTGGATTGGATGATTCTCTGTCCACATCTTCTCACGGCTGTAAACATGTAGAATCCTAATGAAGTGATGGTGAGATAACAGTAAACCCAACGTGGACCTCTGCTTTGATTCTCATGAAAGCTGCGCCTATCAAAAGCCCCACGTGTAGTTTAGCATTTCAAACAGGATGCACCTTTCACTGAGCATCCATTTGGGACCAGGAGTTATCTGAACACACGCATGTTTGAGCGGCTGTTTTTGTACTGGATAATGAACCGAAAAGATGTGAACCACAGAAGAGCTGCAAATCCTGTGAAAGAAAAACAATGTTTGATAACTTGATGTATTCTATATATCATGATGCATTCATATGTACAGTATAATACAGTCACCTAGTCCCACATGGCAGCGGAGTGGTTGGCTGCTCTTATGGCTACTGAGCAGCTTTTTACACTTTCTGTTTTGAGCTAAGTTTTTTTTTATTTTTTTCATATCACGGGATTTTAACCAACTGAAAATACATCATATGCAGTTCAAAGGCACAAGTAAGGAGTTTTTTTCAGCTTCAAGGCACTCAAAGCACTTTACAACAAGGAAACACTCACCCGTTTTGAACACAGACACTGGGGATGAGGTGGGTTAAGTGCCTTGCCCAGGGGCATTCATCTGTGGGAGCTAGAATCACGCCAGTCAACCTGTGAGTCACTGGATCTGACCACTCAACCCATGGTGTTTATGTCGAGAGTGGGATTCGAACCACCAACCTTCAGATCAGTGGACCAAATGAGCTACTGCTGCTAAAGAGCTAACTGTCGACATTTGAGTTGCCACCTTCCAGAGGAAATACTTAAAGGGAATAGATCATTACATCTCCAACCAAAACACCAGAGCAGAGTGAGACCATGTTTACACTGAAACTAATCCGCGTATCACCATATTGGAAATGATCTGCGTCAACACACGTCGTTTCAGCATCCGCAATCCTTCCCTATCCACACAGCTTTGAACATATGTGTTTACGCTATACAGAAACAAAACTTAAAGCCACATGGTTAATTTGTATAAACTGAGCTCTCAAAAAACAGCTCACTATTGTGCACTGATGTGGTTCAGCTTCTGAAGGACTAAAGGACACGACTCAGTGGAATATGAGTGTTCTCTCTCTGACAGAGGGGTGTTCTGCTGATGGTGAGTCTGTTCCTGTGCTTCTTTCGCATTTGAGATGGTTCATGTGAAACTTTTCGGAGATTATACGTCTGCAGGTCGTACACACAGACCGTATATATGAATATATGCTAGCCTCTTATTGTTTTGGCAGTGAATTAGCTACTTCGCGGTGCATAGACCTACACCAGCGTATCAGAGTATCAGTGTTTTCAGGCGTCCACACAGTGTAGGATCAGATCTGTACTCAGATGAATTCGTGGGAGCTGGAGGCACCAGATCGTTTCATCTGGAGCCATTTTCAATTGAATTATTGTGGATGAACACTGCATCCACAACGAAAACAACTCAAATACTAGTGTGGATGGGGCCTAAGAAAGAGCTCTTTCCTGTTGTGTTCACCTGGCTCCCCCTGGACACTGCTGTGATGCTGCAGGACTCTCCTTGACCAGTCGTCCTCTTAAACTTTGACTGAGACACAAAGGCCACTGAGACATGCAGTAAAAACTTTGCTGCAGCCAGTGTTGTGCAAGTTCACACTTTTCATGAACTAGTTCAAAGTTCAGTTCACACTTGTTCAAAGTGAATAGTTCACGTTCATAGTTCACAATTTTAATTTTGAACTAGTTCAAAGTTCAGTTCATTTTATATTTAGGTGAGATCTGTAAATGAAAGGCTGCATTTATTTTAGACTAAACCAGGTCTAAATCAGGACTGAACCAGGTCTAAACCAGAACTGAACCAGGACTAAAAAAGAACTGAACCAGGACTGAACCAGGTTTAAACCAGGAATAAACCAAGACTAAACCAGGACTGAACCAAAATTGAACCAGGTCTAAACCAAGACTAAACCAGGACTGAACCAAAATTGAACCAGGTCTAAACCAAGACTAAACCAGGACTGAACCAGAATTGAACCAGGTCTAAACCAGGACTAAACCAGGACTGAACCAGAACTGAACCAGGAATAAACCAAGACTAAACCAGGACTGAACCAGAATTGAACCAGGTCTAAACCAGGACTGAACCAGGACTGAACCAGGTCTAAACCAGAGCTGAACCAGGACTAAACCAGGTCTAAACCAGGAATAAACCAAGACTAAACCAGGTCTAAACCAGGACTGAACCAGGACTAAACCAGAACTGAACCAGGACTAAACCAGGTCTAAACCAGAATTGAACCAGGACTAAACCAGGACTAAACCAAGACTAAACCAGGACCAAACCAGGACTAATCCTGGACTAGAACTTGGAATCTAGGACCGCCCCTGAGAGAACCCCGAGTGCGATCGGGCGTCAGCTGCGTTTAGCTCGGTGGAGCGCGGACTTCTGCGTCAGTCCTTTCGCTCAGGATCACGGTCTACGCGGGCGCAACCTCCGGCGTTTCACCGCTGCTGATATCACGGTGATTTTAGCAAATTTGTATGAAGAAAAACGAAAAAGCCACCATTTCAATCCAGGTTAAAAAAGCATTGTGACATATGTCAGTAACGCTACTGACATATGTACCAAGTAAAATAATACGCGCACATCCTGTGTGTGTAGATTTCAGAAAATAGGATCCATCCTATTTTTTGACGCTCTACACGAGCGTAGGCGCGTATCCCCGTCAAAATACACAGAGCATGTATCTATTGTTGTATTTGTGCATTTACCATCAGCACATTGTGCTCCCTGGGCAGTTGTGTATCATGTGAAAGAGCCCAGATCCACATAGACTGTTAATTAGTGCTTTGAAATTAACTTTTGAAATCCTTGCGTTTGCCGTGGTCAGCCTGTACAGAAGGTAAATACAAGCAGCTAAACGCGCCCAGTCAAGTTTAATTGACTTCCCATTGAGAGACACAAGAGCCCGTACGTTCCACTAAAGCTGCCGGTGGAGTCGCCTTCGCGTTGACACGCGGCT
>NW_026571133.1:46324377-46568377 GCF_026225935.1 Boleophthalmus pectinirostris | reverse complement strand
ACGGCCCAAAAGTGTCCCACATGTGCACTGGAGACACGACGACGTCAACCGCAGCGAGCGTCTCTGTGTTTATGGAAGTTGTCCAAACATGGACGCAGCATTGAGCACCTGGAGATTTTAAAGTTCCTCTCGTACCGGAACATGAACAACTTACTTGTTTTTAGGAGGAGATTGAGAAGGAGAAGGACGAGGTTTTTGGCCGTGGTGTTTTGTGGGATGGCGGCAGCGACGTCCGTTGAAAGGAACGTGTGGATGTGGAGACGGAGTCCAAGAGTGGTGAGTGGTGATGTGCTTCACTTCAGTGACACGGAGTTCATTAACAATTTTCACCTACTTCAGTGCAGAATAGTGACGTTTGTGTCTTGTTGAAAACGTGTAGGTGGATGAATGCACTTTGGCCGTTCACACTGAAGTCACATGTCAAAAGATCAGATATGTATCAGTTTCAAGAGCACATATCCAAGTGTCCTGGGTCACATTTGAAAAAATCGGATCTGTGTCGTTCACACTGTCATTAAAAGATCAGATACAGGTCACATAATAACCTGCATCTGATCTCATCGGTGCAGTTAGTCCAACACAGAAATTCAAATGTCCTGGCCGTAGTTGATCCTAAAGAGACCGATACAGACATGACTTTTAACCTAAAAGTCACATCTTCACAAATATGCACTAAAATGATTTTAAAAAATAAGGCCATGGATAGATATACACTTCTATTTTAGACCTATTTACACAGAGAATCAGTAGAAAAAAGTGATTTTGGAGTTTAGTGGCCCTTTAAGCTCCGAACCTGCCTGGATTTGGACAACAGAGCTCCAGCCAAACCTGAGACAATCTAACCACATTTGTGTCACGTGTCTCAATGCAGACAATCCAAAATTCTGCATCTTTCAGAACAAAATCTGTTACTTCTTTTACTGGACATAGTTCAGTACTTCGTTGGTGGACTCTGCACAGATCTGCTCTCAGTTAGGGACGCACCGATACAGATAATAGTTTAGAAAATCGATAAATAGTCAATATCCTGGTTGGGCCTTTAATCAGATGTAATAAGATTATTTACAGGCTGATTTTGGTCTAAGACTTCTCAGAATGTTTCAAGTTTTTTTCATACAAAGCTGTAGTAGTAGTGTTTGAAGATTAAATAACAGTTACATAACACGTTTTGATCTCTTGTGTAATAATTGAACTGTGTTTTAAGGAAATAAGTGTTATTTTCTGTCCTTGCACTGTTATGTGTTAATATCAGGTACTGGCATATGCTTAAAGTCTCTCTGATTGGTTCATCCACATGTCCATCACACCTGTCTGCTAGTGAGGAGACAGGAGATGGTTCCAGATCCACTCGTCTTTGTAAAGTTTGATCAAAGCGTGTGGTTCTGACTGGACAGGGAAGTTCTGAACAACATAAGCAACATTACTTGAAGTGAAATTGAATCCAGTGTACTAGTAGGACTAAGACAACTGCGTATAATGATGTATCTATCTGTGGATTGGATGATTCTCTGTCCACATCTTCTCACGGCTGTAAACATGTAGAATCCTAATGAAGTGATGGTGAGATAACAGTAAACCCAACGTGGACCTCTGCTTTGATTCTCATGAAAGCTGCGCCTATCAAAAGCCCCACGTGTAGTTTAGCATTTCAAACAGGATGCACCTTTCACTGAGCATCCATTTGGGACCAGGAGTTATCTGAACACACGCATGTTTGAGCGGCTGTTTTTGTACTGGATAATGAACCGAAAAGATGTGAACCACAGAAGAGCTGCAAATCCTGTGAAAGAAAAACAATGTTTGATAACTTGATGTATTCTATATATCATGATGCATTCATATGTACAGTATAATACAGTCACCTAGTCCCACATGGCAGCGGAGTGGTTGGCTGCTCTTATGGCTACTGAGCAGCTTTTTACACTTTCTGTTTTGAGCTAAGTTTTTTTTTTTTTTTTTCATATCACGGGATTTTAACCAACTGAAAATACATCATATGCAGTTCAAAGGCACAAGTAAGGAGTTTTTTTCAGCTTCAAGGCACTCAAAGCACTTTACAACAAGGAAACACTCACCCGTTTTGAACACAGACACTGGGGATGAGGTGGGTTAAGTGCCTTGCCCAGGGGCATTCATCTGTGGGAGCTAGAATCACGCCAGTCAACCTGTGAGTCACTGGATCTGACCACTCAACCCATGGTGTTTATGTCGAGAGTGGGATTCGAACCACCAACCTTCAGATCAGTGGACCAAATGAGCTACTGCTGCTAAAGAGCTAACTGTCGACATTTGAGTTGCCACCTTCCAGAGGAAATACTTAAAGGGAATAGATCATTACATCTCCAACCAAAACACCAGAGCAGAGTGAGACCATGTTTACACTGAAACTAATCCGCGTATCACCATATTGGAAATGATCTGCGTCAACACACGTCGTTTCAGCATCCGCAATCCTTCCCTATCCACACAGCTTTGAACATATGTGTTTACGCTATACAGAAACAAAACTTAAAGCCACATGGTTAATTTGTATAAACTGAGCTCTCAAAAAACAGCTCACTATTGTGCACTGATGTGGTTCAGCTTCTGAAGGACTAAAGGACACGACTCAGTGGAATATGAGTGTTCTCTCTCTGACAGAGGGGTGTTCTGCTGATGGTGAGTCTGTCCTGTGCTTCTTTCGCATTTGAGATGGTTCATGTGAAACTTTTCGGAGATTATACGTCTGCAGGTCGTACACACAGACCGTATATATGAATATATGCTAGCCTCTTATTGTTTTGGCAGTGAATTAGCTACTTCGCGGTGCATAGACCTACACCAGCGTATCAGAGTATCAGTGTTTTCAGGCGTCCACACAGTGTAGGATCAGATCTGTACTCAGATGAATTCGTGGGAGCTGGAGGCACCAGATCGTTTCATCTGGAGCCATTTTCAATTGAATTATTGTGGATGAACACTGCATCCACAACGAAAACAACTCAAATACTAGTGTGGATGGGGCCTAAGAAAGAGCTCTTTCCTGTTGTGTTCACCTGGCTCCCCCTGGACACTGCTGTGATGCTGCAGGACTCTCCTTGACCAGTCGTCCTCTTAAACTTTGACTGAGACACAAAGGCCACTGAGACATGCAGTAAAAACTTTGCTGCAGCCAGTGTTGTGCAAGTTCACACTTTTCATGAACTAGTTCAAAGTTCAGTTCACACTTGTTCAAAGTGAATAGTTCACGTTCATAGTTCACAATTTTAATTTTGAACTAGTTCAAAGTTCAGTTCATTTTATATTTAGGTGAGATCTGTAAATGAAAGGCTGCATTTATTTTAGACTAAACCAGGTCTAAATCAGGACTGAACCAGGTCTAAACCAGAACTGAACCAGGACTAAAAAAGAACTGAACCAGGACTGAACCAGGTTTAAACCAGGAATAAACCAAGACTAAACCAGGACTGAACCAAAATTGAACCAGGTCTAAACCAAGACTAAACCAGGACTGAACCAAAATTGAACCAGGTCTAAACCAAGACTAAACCAGGACTGAACCAGAATTGAACCAGGTCTAAACCAGGACTAAACCAGGACTGAACCAGAACTGAACCAGGAATAAACCAAGACTAAACCAGGACTGAACCAGAATTGAACCAGGTCTAAACCAGGACTGAACCAGGACTGAACCAGGTCTAAACCAGAGCTGAACCAGGACTAAACCAGGTCTAAAACCAGGAATAAACCAAGACTAAACCAGGTCTAAACCAGGACTGAACCAGGACTAAACCAGAACTGAACCAGGACTAAACCAGGTCTAAACCAGAATTGAACCAGGACTAAACCAGGACTAAACCAAGACTAAACCAGGACCAAACCAGGACTAATCCTGGACTAGAACTTGGAATCTAGGACCGCCCCTGAGAGAACCCCGAGTGCGATCGGCGCGTCAGCTGCGTTTAGCTCGGTGGAGCGCGGACTTCTGCGTCAGTCCTTTCGCTCAGGATCACGGTCTACGCGGGCGAACCTCCGGCGTTTCACCGCTGCTGATATCACGGTGATTTTAGCAAATTTGTATGAAGAAAAACGAAAAAGCCACCATTTCAATCCAGGTTAAAAAAGCATTGTGACATATGTCAGTAACGCTACTGACATATGTACCAAGTAAAATAATACGCGCACATCCTGTGTGTGTAGATTTCAGAAAATAGGATCCATCCTATTTTTTGACGCTCTACACGAGCGTAGGCGCGTATCCCCGTCAAAATACACAGAGCATGTATCTATTGTTGTATTTGTGCATTTACCATCAGCACATTGTGCTCCCTGGGCAGTTGTGTATCATGTGAAAGAGCCCAGATCCACATAGACTGTTAATTAGTGCTTTGAAATTAACTTTTGAAATCCTTGCGTTTGTCGTGGTCAGCCTGTACAGAAGGTAAATACAAGCAGCTAAACGCGCCCAGTCAAGTTTAATTGACTTCCCATTGAGAGACACAAGAGCCTGTACGTTCCGCTAAAGCTGCCGGTGGAGTCGCCTTCACGTTGACACGCGGCTGTGGTTTCACGAGGTGAAGTGCGAGCAGATCGTCACTCGTCAAATTCCGACGTTTAACTGAACCCCAACAGTGACGTATGTCGTTCATCACACATAATTTGAACAAATTCACGTTCAAGTTCTTGATTTACAAAAGTGTTGCGTTCAGTTCAAAGTTCACTGAAAAATGAACGTGTTCAATGAACGCGTTCTTTTGAACGCGTTCATGCACAACACTGGCTGCAGCAAAACCTGAATTTGTCTTGGGATGAACAAAGTATCTCTCTCTTTTCTAGAATTCTATATTCTTGATATTAATACTTTGCAGTGACATCACACTGGGAGGGTTCTACATGTACGTGTATGGCAGAATGTTCATCAGTTAACGTGATGACAGTGCCAGGGCTTTGGTAAACACTGTCAAAAAAGTTTTTAAGATCTTCAGAGCAGCACCTCCACATAGCAACACTCTAACATGTCTAAAAGGTAACGAGTCAATTTTGGTAATATACAATCTTTAACGCAGGACTTTCTCACTGTGCGGCAGAAGAGCTAAGCACTGCTCCACCGTGTCATCTTAAACAATGCTCCAACATACAGGTCACAGCTCTAGTCCAAAAAATCAAATAGTTAAAAGCAAGAAATTCCCCAGAATTGAGCTCAGTTAGATCGTAAAAGGTATCCAAGGCGGCTCTAAGAGCGGTGCTAAATTTCACTGTCACGAGCTGCAGGTGCAAAACAGAAAACAAGAATGAAAGATGGAGCTTGGAGGACACAGCAGCCAGTGACCCACCGCACATAAAACATCAAAAGAGAATGTGAGACTGTAGTACCTCTAGAATCACAAATACACTCAAAATGTTCACTTTACAAATGAGAGAGGTTTTTAAGGTTCTATATGATTCTTGAACTTGAAGCCACGTGAGAATGTTGTTACCTCAAAAACAGACCTGGAGTTGTGCTTTGTCATTCACATACATGCATCACGAATTTTGGACTTCTGGTCATTGTGCAATGCATACTGGGAAGGATCATCCGAAAAAGTGAGCATCAAACCGCCATGTTTGTTTTCCCAGTGGGACGTGTCTATTGTCAAAGTCGATCATTTCAAGTCTTTTGAACCATGTCACTTTTGTTTCTGGTTCTGATATTGTCATATTTTAGTTTTGGGATTCGGACATCGTAATTGTGTGGTTGTTGGATCCTAACAGCGGAAAATGGGCTTCGGAAGTTTGCAAACTCTATAACTGCAAAAGTGAATCAAATCTGTGTGACTCCAAACCTCCGTTCAAACAGTTTCCCTTCCCAACGGAATAGAAAAATAGCAATGGGCAGTATTGATCCACAGGAAGGATCAAAAAGGAAACCTTTGACTGCCTAAGAAATCATCCCGAGTTTGAAGAGAACATTTTGTATGCGGAGCGCCAATAAAGCAAAATCCCGTTTGTTAAGCGAGAGGTGCAGAAGACAAACAGACTGAGCTACACTTTCTTGTTCTTGTGGTTTTACATCAACATCACGTCTTGGTCTCTTTGCAGTGGAAGGTGTTTCTTGGTGAACAGCTGGTGCCTTTTGATTTGGCTTTGACTTTTTCAATTTGTAACCAAGGTTGAGCGAGGGATCGGGATTTCCTTTTTAATCCTTCCTGTGGATCAATCCTGCCCATCACCTTTCACTATTTTTCCATTCCGTTGGGAAGGGAAACAGTTTGAACAGAGGCTTGGAGTCACACACATCTGATTCCCTTTTGCAGTTGTGGAGTTCGCAAACTTCCAAAGCCCATTTCTCGAGCCGTTTTCCGCTGTTAGGATCCAACAATCACACAATTACAATGTCCGAATCCTAAAACTAAAATATGACAATATCAGAACCAGAAACAAAAGTGATACGGTTCAAAAGACTAGAAAAGATCGACTTTGTCAATCGACGCATCCCACTGGGAAATCAAACATGGCGGTTTGATGCTCACTTTTTCGAAGAATCCTTCCCAGTATGCATTGCGCGATGACCGGAAGTCCGAAATTCGTGATGCATGTATTATTAGTCTGTCTATCTCTAAAGTTCTGAATCTCTGAGCTCTGTTCCACAGTAGTTTTAATTACCAGCTCCTTTTACCTTCTGTTATTATAAAGTTTTAAAAAGTATCACCACATAATATCATGAGGTGGAACAGAGTGTTTTCAGTTTGAGAGAAGAACTGCAGATTTTTTTATTTATTTTTTTTCACTCCAGGAACAGATAACGTAGAGACTACAGTGATGTTAAGAAGAATGAGTATAATAGATATGTTATTGAAAATGTTTCTGGTAGTGGTGAAGGAGAGGAGATGAAGAAGCTGAGGAGACAAAACACTGTCAGTTCTGTACGAGCAACTCTTGAGCTCAAAATAAGTCTGCTGTGCACTGTCTGTGACTAATTATAATGAGTTTTATTGTCTTAGATGTTGTTTTTGTTGCATCACTGTGACTGGCTTGCAGTGTTGGGGAGTAACAGATTACATGTACCGGAGTTACGTCATCAGAGTACAAATTATGAGTAACTGTATTCAGTTACAGTTACTGTTTCAGTGAGTGGTAATTTGATTACTGTTACTTTGTTGAAATAAATGGATTACACGGCAGTATTTTTCTGTTTTCACATTTTGGGCTATATCCCTTTTTTTTTTTTTTTTTTTTCCCGGTAATGCCACTCATTCCCAGAAACTAAACCAGGTCTAAACTAGATCTCAACCAGGTCTAAAACCTGGACTAAAACAGGACTAAAACAAGGATTTAACAGGACTAAACCATGCTGGGCAGACATGTCTCCTCCTCTTCTATCAATATTTTTAATACGGTTCAGTAAAGTCTGGGCTTTTTATTTTCTTTTAGCAGATAAAACTTCTTATGTTACCATTTCTTCGTCTTTGCTTCTCTACAGCAAATCAAGTAATCCAAAGTATTCAGATTACATTACTCACTTTAAGTAATTTAATGGATTCCGTTACAAACTATATTTTGGTGTATGTAATCTGTAATCTGTAGGGGAATACATTTTAAAAGTAATCCTCCCAACACTGCTGGCTTGGTTAATCAAATAATACAGTTTAATTTGATGTAAGAACACTCACTTCTGCCCCATGTGTGAGGGTTATCAGCACTTTATATAATCTGACAACAAGCCCACGTCCTCCTGGTTGAATATTATGTAGAATTTAAACTAAAGAACATCGAGCAGGTCATATGTGTGTCTCTCCTGCTGAACCTGCACTAACACAAACAATGTTCCATGGGTCGATTCTGCCCTAGTTTCTCCTCCCTCTCCCTCCGTTTGCAGCCCGGGCCCCTCCACACCGACAATGTGTCCACACCAGAGCTCAGTGCACTAAAGGGAGTGTTTAGTATTCCGCTTCTGTGTGGATTTTCAGACGATTTTACCTTTAAAGTTCCTGTTTCAAAACTGAAATCTAATCAAGAATGCTCTTGTGCTGTAATTTGTTGATCACTCTGAGTTTGAACGCTTAGATTAAGTGCTTGATGTTCTTTTTGGAATCAGAGTGGAATAAATCAGTTACAATTTAAAATGCAAATGACATTAGGGACTGTAGGCTGTGCTCTTACAGTTTTTAATAAAGGTACAATCAAAACTGAGTCTGTGTCTCCAGAGCTTTAACCTGCAGATAGAACACATCCAAGTTTGTCTCATTCTCAGTACAGACCATGGCTCATGTGAAAGCTCAGAACCTCCAGAATTCTCTCCCTGAGCTGCAGGTGCTGGGGTTTAGGGAGTGACCGTTCAGATCAGAGTCATTTTGGGTTTATAGGGTTCCCACTTTTTCTAAAAAAAATTTCTAAATTTTCCATAACATTTTCATGACGTCAAGTGAATTTTCCATGACCATTCAGCACCTACATGTGTAGAATTGATCAGAATTTTAGGGCTAAATCTAAAATGTTAACTCTTTCCACTCACCTCATGGTTTGGGATTATAGTTTTTGAACATTCAAAATCCTGTCAGTGCATTTATTGTCATCTCTTTTAAACAAAAGGCGCAAATGTTTGGAAATAATCAAAATAGCCTCATGAGAACTTAACAGAACGCTGGAGTTGTGTGAAAGAGACACTAAAATTATAGGATTTTTCCAAAATTTTGATTGAATTTACAAAGTTCCATGACTTTTCCAGTTCTGGAAAATGACACTTTTCCAGGATTTCCAAGACCATGGAAACCCTGAGTATAGAACAATTGGATTTCATCACTGAAACTGGCAACACAAATGAGACTTGCATCATCATCTTGAGCTTGTCCATCAAGTACAATGTTTCTGTAATTTAGAATAAATTGTGATCAGTAAAAGTTCTATTTGGTCTGTATTTGAAGACAGATTTGTACGCAGTTTAAAATCAGAATCTAACATACAGTTCCTGGAACATATGAATGCATAGCAGTGACTCAGTTCAGAGGTCCTTGACTTTACTTTGCTTTCAGTCATTTAAAAATAATGTCTTCTTAAAACTGTACATGTTTGGTTGTATTTGTGTTTGAATAATCCAGTGTATTTAATCTGTTTCCTGCTCCAGGGCTCAAAAAGTTCAACTGCTTCTTGTGACATCATTAGGTGCCATTCTAGTTTGATATCGATACTAAGGAATAGACTCGATACTCAATACTGATTGCAATACCACAATGAAACTATAAAAAAAATAATAAATCTCTATTCCCATGTAACCCCTCAGTGCCTCAGTGGTCCAGGGAGGTTCCAAAGTGGTCCATGGGCGTATACTAGTCTATGTGCTCTTATACTTCAAGATCATTCACTTTTTTTGTATCAATACCTGCAAAAAATGAGCATCTAGTTTCCATACTTATTTTAGAAACGATTAGTATCTGATATTGGATTCTTTTGACAGTCCTACAAGACCATACACTTCAGCCTCATTCACACAGGAGCGATTGTTTTTAGGATCATTTGAGCTGTTTTTTTGCTCTCGGTCTACAGCCTAGATGAAAATGTATTAGGAGAAGAGAGCGGAGACAATGCCTCAGAGACAGACAGGCTAAACAGGTTTGTGTCTATTCTAATGCACTTTTAATAATGTGTGTTGTGTGTGGACGGCCACCAGGGGATTTCAGATGAAGAGAGGCTGGTTTCATACAAACAAATCCTGAAATATGAGGTCTGAACAATACCCTGGCAGACCGCAACTGTATCAAATAACCCTGTTCAAAAATGTACAAATAATGTGGATTAATATATGGCAAATATCAAAAATATCAATGCAAATACTCCCCCTATTTTCTCACTTATAATATCTATAATCTAATGTAGTTTCCTCATCACAAACACACCTGGAGTTGCATTTTGGTTTGTTCACACACGTTTAAAACACACAAAACCCACAGATTTAGGTTGAGTTCTTGTCTGAAAGCGAAAATACTCAACTCTGCTCCACCTTGTGATGTCATGTGGTAATACAGGAAGTGCTCCACTGTGTTTTTAAACTCACCTATATGCTTTCATTTGAATGATTTCAGCTCTGGAATTGACAATCTGCTGAACTAAAGGTAAACGGAGGTATAGAGGCTGTATATAGAGACTGTATATATAGGTTGTATTAAAGAGGCTGTATATAGAGACTAGAGACTGTATATAGAGACTGTATATAGAGACTGTATATAGAGACTGTATATAGAGACTGTATATAGAGACTGTATATAGAGGCTGTATATAGAGGATGAATAAAGAAACTGTATACAGTGGCTGTATATACAGGCTGTATATAGAGGCTGCACATAGAAACATAAAGAGGCTGTATATAGAGGCTGTACATAGGCTGTATATAGAGGCTGTATATAGAGGCTGTATATAGAGGCTGTATATAGAGGCTGTACATAGAGGCTGTATATAGAAGCTGTATACATGGTGCTGAGCCACACTGATAAATGAGCTGTGAACAGACGTGTGAATTGTTGACATTTACACATATAATTACACATATAAATCATGACAGCACACTGCAAAAAAGATCTAGTCAAGTGAATTACGAACATTTTTATCATGATTTGAGTCAGTTTCAGTTGACAAGTAAAATTATTTGAAGACAATTTTTTAGTAAAACAACAACTCTTTGCACTTAAAATATGAAACAAAATCTAATGTTGCTTGAATTAAGAAAAACATCCTTATTCCACTGGGAGATACTTTGACTTGTCAAGATGAATCTACTCAAATAAACTCAAATGTTCTTAATTTAAGTCAGTTTAATTTGCCTAGATATTGCTTTTTGTCGTGCAGTGCTCATCTTCATTAGGCTAACGGCAGTATCAGGTCTTTCACTTCAATGGAGAGCTGGTGTTATGCAAAAATACCTTTCAGGCCAACTTGCTGTCTTTAAAAATGACTGTAAAGAGGCAGAGGGGCTGTAAACATGGCCCAAATAAACCCAACGAACAGAGCCAAACCAAAGTTTTATAATCCAGTCAAATGAAGCTCACGAGGTTAGCAGTCATAGGGGCAAATTTAGATTTATTTATTTTTTTACAGACAGAAAAGCAAAAATAAAAACAGCATTATCATGTAGAGTGGGTTAATACAAACATTTTAAGACCAAAATGATTTTAAGACCACAGCAGCAGTTACAGAAAGAGAGATGATGTTTTTTTCAGTACAAAGTGAATTAGAGCCAGAGTTGATGGAGCCAGACGTGACTCCATGGTCACTTCCTATTTGGAAAGTGGGTTAGCTAAGTCCATATACTGTCTATGATTTTATGTCATACTGTGAAATATTTTACCCAAAGGAACAGCAACCAGGCCAAGAAAATAATGCTGGTGGAAAAGCAAGGACCCATGTTTTTCAATACAATAACATATTTTTTTTTGCATTTTGGAATTAGGGTTTATATATATATATATATATATATATATATATATATATATATATATATATATATATATACAACAATTCTTAATTTTAATATTCACAATTTTAGGCAAATTAGATCATCATTGCCAGAAAATGCAGCTAAAATGTTTCTCCACAGCATGATTCTCTCTCACATTGAATACTGCTTTACTAACTGGTCACTGACAAATATGACAACCTTAAAAATAATAGAATCAATTTAAAGATATTTGAAGGAAATCTTTATCTTTTCATCATTGTCTCATACTACAGAAATATAATATCTTAAGGTTTGGAAATTTTCAAAAATTTTAACTCACCTGCTCAGTATCTAAGGTCTTAAATAGACTTGCTCCACCTCCTCTGGGTGAGTTCATGAAGCCCAAGTCCAGCACTTAGTGGTCGAGGAACAAGAGTCTCTACCAGAGACGACTGTGCAAAACCTTATAGACGCACAACATTCAGTCAGCAGGTGTGATCAGTCAAGAACACAGAAATCTGGAACAACATTCCAGCTACAGTAAGAGACTCCACCACATTCAGTTCATTTAAAACTAATCTGAAACGAAGCTTAAGAGAAACCAGATCTGTAACCACAAGTGTTCTACTCCTCTGTAAATGTCAGTGTTGTATGTCATGCTTGTGTGTTTGTCTAATGTGACGTGTTTTATGTTCTTATGTCTTATGTCTTATGTCTTATGTCTTATGTCTCTGTCTCTGAGCTGTCAGGGACTACAGATGAAAAGTACCTTCGGGCTAATTCTGGTGTATTTACAAGTGTATGTTCATGAATATGCATTGTCCCTTTTACATAAATAAAACTAAACTAAAAATGTGATAATGATTTTGATTCATATTCTAACCTGCAAGAAGGTCATAGGTTCAATTCCAGACCACATGGGCCTTACACAGTATATTACTTGATTTGAGCAAAGCCTCCTGGCAGCTCAGGTTTCAGAACCCTTTTATTGAAAATTAGCGTAAAATTTCATTTAGTCTAGCCTGGAAAAGTGCACTGTAAAACAAAGCATTTAAGCTAACAGTGTAAAGTCAGCTTGAATTAGTGTTAGCGCAGCAATTTTGGGAGTGTTCCAGTCATGTGATCTTTAAACAGCTGGAGATTGGCCAGCTCCCTCATATAAAACTACACTCATTTACTTCCATCTTTGGCTGCTCCCCTAAATCAACACATAATGCATGAAATATGATCGATACTCTGTGTCCTTCAAGAAGCAGCTCAAGTTTAAAGAGGTAAAAGTGCTGAGTGTGGGAAACGTTGCCATGACTGAGCCAAAAGCAGCCGGGACAGAGCTCTGTTCCCCCACACGGAGCAGAGGAGAGCGGGCACACGAGCAAGGGCACCCCGGGGCTCATCAGAGCAGTGGAGGAGAGAGACAGTTCATTTGGATAGAGCACGTTTACAGGCCTGGGCGGGAACAATGCATTTGGCTCAGAGTTATATTGAAACAAAGGACCTCCAGCAAGGCACTCGCACTATGCTGTGCCCAGACCTGGGTTCATTTATAAAGCTTGTTTACACACTCTCAAGGTTCTACATCCAAGATTCTATTTACGTTATCATAGAAAACAATGAAAATACATTTAGAGCATTAAACACTGCAGAGTTCAGAAACACAAAACAAAAGGTGCAAGAGCTCATAAAGAACCTCACAGATAAAACCATAATGAGCCGAGTGTAACCTGAGCACAGCACATGTGTGATAAATTCGTGTATCATTCGTTCATTCATTTTTCAGATTAGTTTTTTCAGTTTTAAATTTTGTGTTTAAATGAAGAATGGAAAAAACGGATAACGGTCGCTTCCCGTTTCTGTGACTTCCGTGACTGCGATGTCGGACTTTTGCGCCGCATACGGACTGAACCAGGACTGATCCAGGTCCGGGATCAAAAAACTGAAAAAACTAATGGTTATCTGTTTTTTTCATTTTGGTTTTGGAGACAAACAATGAAGAAAACTGTTGTTTTTTTCGTTTTCTTATTTTTGGTTTTATATTGAAAAATGACTGAACAAATGACACACAGATTGTGATAAACAGTGAGAGTGTAACAGCAGCACTCTGGACTGGACTGGACGCTCTGTCCCACACATGACATGGGATTTATAAAAGGGCCAGTAGGGGCAGCACTTAGCTTATCTCTGCTCAGCTGGGACCCTGGTGTGACCTCTCCATAAAGTCTGACACACAGAGAAAAAGTGTCAGAGTTTGAGGAAGCGTCTGATCAGGAAATGATCAGGAAATACATCTTATAAAACAATTACATTCAGATTTCCAGGGTTTAAGCAGAGGTTCACCAAAACACACAGAGAAGGCCTGTTTATTCCACTCGTTATTCTCAATAACACACATGCTCTCGTGCACTGTCCCGAGCTGCACTGGCTCCCCTCAGTGCACCATGAGCACACAGTATACACACTATAGACCTGTATATACAGTCAGCACAGAGGCTCCTTTGAATCTTTAGCTGAACTTATAAAACAAAGATCAGACCTGAGAGAAAACTCCTCAGACAAAACACACGAGAGGCTGTGATTTAATGAAGATCTGGGACTAAACACAGGTCTGTCTACAAAAGATCCATACTCATGTTTGTCCCGGCCCTGGCTCACATACACACACACACGCGCACACACACGCGCACACATGCGCACGCACACACACACACACACACACAGACGCTCAGTGCTGGTTTCCTGTGCACACTTCACTTTACTGTCAGAATAAGAGTGCTTGTGGTTTGGGTTTGATGTGCAGTGTTGGGGAGTAACAGATTACATGTACCGGGGTTAAGTAATCAGAGTACAAATTATGAGTAACTGTATTCAGTTACAGTTACTGTTTGAGTGAGTGGTAATTGGATTACAGTTACTTTGCTGAAATAAATGGATTACACAGCAGGATCTTCCTGTTTTCACATTTTGGGCTAAATCTCATTGTTTTTAATTATTATTTCGGTAATTCCACTCATTGCTGGAAACCCAAATAAGATGCTCACAATAAGAGCTACGTAAACGTCACGTTAATGTTGGCGGCGTCAGTCACACAATGGACGAGGTCGAGGAGCCAGTAGAACAGAGTCAGCAGTGCACAGGTAAAAACACATTTGTGTCTTTGAAATTCAGACATCACTTTGTATTTAAAGAACAGAGGGACCGCGCTCCCTCCTGTGCACCTCTAAAACAGAACTAACACCAGGACTAAACCAGAACTAACACCAGGACTAACACCAGGACTAAACCAGAACTAACACCAGGACTAACACCAGGACTAAACATCAGGACTAAACCAGAACTAACACCAGGACTAACCCAGTCCAGGACAACCAGGACTAAACAATATGACACTAACAGTAGTGTGGACCCAATTTAAAGCAGCAGTGATCTCATATAAAAATTATTTCTCTATCAATAATATTTTTAATATTCTTCAGGAAAGTCTGGGCTTTTTATTGTCTTTAGCAGACAAAACATCTTATGTTAAGATTTCCTAGTCTTTGTTACTCTACAGTAAACAATTATCTGTTCATGGAGACTTGGGCTCAACAGACAATTTGAAGACAACAAACAAGAATTTTCAGGATGTGACAATACAAACATGACAATATCAAGTAATCCAAAGTATTCAGATTACGTTACTCACCTAAAGTGAGTGATTTAATGGATTCCGTTACAGACTACATTTTGGGGTATGTAATCTGTAATCTGTAGGGGAATATATTCTAAAAGTAACCTTCCCAACACTGTTGATTTGTTACATGCAGTTGTGTAACTGATCCACACATCTCTCCTTCTCTCCTTTCAGTCTTTCAGGACGACATCTGCATTTATATGATAATCTGTTGTATTAAACTGAAGTCAGAAAAAAAAAAAAAAAATAATAATATCTATAATAATAATAATAATAATAAGATCTTAACATTGACACTGCCAGTTTATCAATTCAGTGATTATGCCACATTCAAGCAGCATCATAACAAATCCTCAAAAACAGACCTGGAGTGTTTTGTTTCATGTCAGCCTTTAATATAAGTCTGTCTACATCTTCAAAGCTCAAAATGCTCTGTTCCACCTTGTGATGTCATGAAGAAGCGGTAGTGTTCAAGTTAACAGCCCCTTTTACCTGTAGTTCAGTAGAGATTGGCCATTCCAGTTCTGAAATCATCCAAATGATTCTAGTGAAGGTGCGTGGAGTTTAAAAACACATTGGAGCACTTCCTGTATCACCGCAGGACATCACAAGGTGGAGCGGTGGAGTGTTTTCCGTTTGAGAGAAGTGTAAATGAAACAAAACACAACTCCAGGTCTGTTTCTGATGAGGAAAAAACATTATAACACAGCTCAGAAAACAGTTTAATACAGATCCTTTAACCTTTTGGTGACACTACTGCACACACACACACACACACACACACACAAAGATGTTACATAAAGTCCATTATCTTCCACTGCTAAAACACTGTCACTATAACAACAACATTAGCGCGTGATGCATTTCTCTCATTTCCGCCCAGAGCAGTCAATTTCTATTAATCCTGCGTGGCTTTATGTGCCAGTGCACTGCGTTTGCCTGAAGCGTCGTGATCTGGGCACAAAAGGTTAAGCTTATAAAAGACGTGCGTTTCTTTAGACTGTTAAAAGGTCTTATATTTTATCACAGCGGCGCAGTATGGCTCGCAGTCGGATTTGGTATTTCGACGTGTTTTTGTGGTCGGGGCGATGTATGGAGAAGAGTGTGGATTCAGCAGAAACAGAGTCACGGAGAGGGGGAAATGTCTGTGGAAATGTAAAATGGGAGCTGTTGAGGAATGGCGCCGGCTTCCAAGAATGTTCAAAAACAGTTAGCTATTCTTGACGGAGAAAATTGTTGACATTTTTGCAATAGTGGCATCGTACTTTCCTTTCAAAAGCAGATTCATTTTGCAGTAGTGTTGTCATGATACTAAACTTTCAAACTCAATGAGTGTTCAAACTCAATGAGTGTGTACACATGCACATCAGTATCCCGGTTATTATCCATATTCCGGTTCTGTCAGTATTCCGGTTACTGTGTGTACATGTGCACTGAGAAACCGGGACACTCATATTAACGTGTACATGATCAAATGGAGTATCCTGGTTTCTTGACATAATCTTACAAATGTGCAAGTGCAAAAATTAACTTAAATCAATTTCATAAACCAGGAAAAATACAAACCATGAGCTCCTTTAGCATAAGAAGCTAAGGAGCTACGAGATCTCCCACAATCCACTGCACAGGTCAAACCCAACAGATTCTTCATTCAAATCTTCTGCATAAATAAACTCAACTTTACAACATATAAACCATAACCACTGTAGAGCCACATCAGCCCGTTTGATCAGATCATTCAGCACACATTTGATCACATTTGTTTATGTTTTACAGAAACGAAACTTAAGACCGTATTGCTAATTAGCATAAACTGTTAGCGGTGATAAAAACAGCTCACTCCTTGTGCCGCTGATCAGTTTCTTCTGGACTAAATGACACGACTCTGTGGATTATGTGTGTTCTTTTTGTGACAGAAGAGGTGCTAATGATGGTGAGTCTTTTCTGTGTGTATATCGTGTTGGAGATAGTTCACATTTTAGCTTTTCAGCGATCACACGAGTGCAGGTCGTGCATGTGCAGGTTTAGCGCAGCTCTTACAGTCATTTCACTCGTGTGGTCACTTTATTTATGTTGGTCAATTTATTTATGTCGCTACTGTTGTGGTGAAAAGACTGGAAAGTGTTTTTCTTTTGGACGCATTCGCACTCAACTTTATGTTGCAGTAACCGGGATACTGTGTTTACATGCCACAAGTATCCCGGTTACTATCAGAATAAACCAGCTACAGTAACCTGGTTTCTAATAACCGGGATACTGCCATAACCAGGATACTGAAACCAGGGTACTGCGTTTACATGCACCATGAAGAAACCGGGATACTCAAAAAACCCGTTCATAACCGGGATACAGATGTGCATGTATACGCACTCAATAATTTGCATACTAAGGAATAGACTTAATACTCAATACCGATTCCAATTCTACGATGATAATAAAAACGCTCTATAAGGTCGCCGCACACTACAGGATTTTACGGTCTTTTAAACATGTGACAAAAAGCACACACCACTACCATGGGAAGAATCTTATGAGACTTAAAATCTCCGATCGTAAAGACTGCAGTGGGATCTGTCTGCAGACCACAGGATATAAAGTCGTGAACGTGATCACGTCAGCTGTTTCCTGTCTACAATAAAACCAGTCGCTCTGAGACTCTTAAGTGTTCAAAAGATCAGAGCTCTGCACTTCTAGTTTAGATCAAGTCAAAACTGTGTGATTTTTTGTGAAATGTGTTGCAAAACTTTCAATACATGATTTTTAAAGCATAAAAGATTGGAAATAAAGTCCTGAGGAAGTAGAGTCACTATCACTAATCTGCAGCTTCACCTCGATCCGTGCGCTGTGTGGATGTAAACTACTCCCACCTTTTTACTTTCAAAGAACGACTCAAACTGGATTAATAGCGTGGTTCTGTGGACTGGATGTCATTATTTGTAGAGAACAATTTCTATGGATAATGCGGGTGAGATGCAGCACTTTAAATGTCCAGCTTTATGAGAGGTGAGGAATAAAATCTTCTCAGTATTTTTACTATTTCCTTGTGTCTCTGTGTCTGTCTCTCCTCTGCCCTGACACTGTTTTATTGTCTGTTATCGTAGGGTTGTTGATGTTTGGTGGTTATGATCTGACAGAGCAGCTCTGACTTCAAAACAAAAACACAAAGTCAGGTCACGACTCCCCGAACTCAGGGAGAAGCAAATCACCATCAAAGTCGGACAAATTCTCCTATAGTGTGTGTTGGCCTTTATAGATAATTGACAATAGAATGTGATTTTCAACTATAAATCCTAGTACTTTATTTGATAATACCATATGGTATTATTTCTGTGTAATCCAGGGGTGTCCAAACTTTTTTCAGTAATGGGTATTATATATACATGCATATCAACACACAGACAAAGCAGAGGGTGAATCAAAGGCCATAGACTGGTGGTCTATGGATCCGGTCAAGCAGTAACGGAGGGAAACAGGCAGATTTTTGACATTCAAATAGCTCTTATTCAGAAACTAGAGGGACTATTGAAATAAGTAAAGTATCAGAATGTAGGAAAGAGTTAACACTCCAACAGGGTAGAGTTAAACCTGTGATATTCTTTCAAGTTGTTGACAAAAATTTAAAAACTCATGTGGGTAATGGAGGGAATGAAATATGCAGCACTTTTTGGTCAATAAATCCAAACAGTGATAACTCTTGGTTCTCACTTCCATATCCTTAACAAACTGGTTTGAATATTTGCTTCATATAGTTTTCTACCATATGGTACAAGATTAGGTTGAAAAACCTCTTACTTTTTGACTCATGAGATTTTTTATTAAGAAAGGTCATGGTAACGGAGGGAAAAGTAACAGAGGGAAAATTGTGCAAGCAAGTAGAAGGTGCATGATTTTGCATCATTTGTTGCTTTTTTCTTCCGAATACTTTAATATTAACTTCAAAATGAAAGGAAACTATTTCTATAAAATATGTCAGTTCTTCCAAGCAAATTTTTATCATTTTAAATACTTTTTTTTTTTTTTTTTTTTTAAATCATGTACCTTCAACAACAGTTCAAAGATGGAATAACACAAGATATGATGAAATACATCCATTTATTTACATGATTTGCAGGTCTTTGAAATTTGGGAAATAATTTTTGTTCCATGTTTCATACATGGTCTGTTTAAAACGTATGGAACTTTAGAACCAAAAATGGTACAGAAAAAAGGTCAACAGTTTCATAAACTAGAGTACATATGTATCTGTTGAATACATTTTTATATCAGATGCATTAACTTGAATTTTTGGCCTTGCTGTTTACTTCTGCTTGACCGGGCCCAAATAGAACAAATGTGCATTGAAAATAAGCCTAGAATGATCCACCAGCCCATTATTCATTCTTAGATCTTCAGTAGGACATGCAAAATATGTAAGGTAGGCTTTATCAAACTTGCAGTAAAAAGTATTGGTAAGCTAATATGGGCAAATTCACCGGGAAGCCTGAACCAATAAAAATGGGTCTGACGCCTTTTGGCCTTTTTGGGTGTAATCCTCAGTGGTCCAGTAGCTTCCATTGTGTCCATGGGTGTATACTAGTCTGTGTGCTGTTATACTTGTTCTGATACACCTCAAGTCAATCATTCTAAAGCTATTCAGGACTTTTTTAGTATTGATATCTGCAAAAATGAGGGTCTAGGATGGAGTAGTAGTAGTTTTAAGGCCGCCACACACTACAGGAGAATTTGCCCGATTTTGGATGAGAGTTCCTTCTCCCCGTGAGCCAACTTTTTGTCTCGTGCGATTTTGAAGCCGCTGTGCTCCTCATGTGTGATGTCAGTGTGATTCTGAGCTGCTCTGTCAGATCATAACCACCAAACATCAGCAATGCTACGATAACAGACAATAAAACACAGCGTCAGGGACAGAGGAGTGAAGGACACAGAGACACAACATACAAAGTCAAGATATAGTGAACATGATGAGAAGACTTTAAACCTCAAATCTCTTAAAGTGGTACATTTAAAGTGCAGCATCTCATCCACATTATCCATTGAAATTGTCCTCTGCAAATAATGAAATCCAGTCCACAAAACTACCCTATTAATCCAGTTTGCGGCGTTCTTTAGAAGTAAAAAAGATGAGAGTGGTTCCCGATCCGTGCGCTGTGTGTCTGTTTACATCCACACAGCGCACGGATCAAGGTGAAGCTGCAGATTAGTGATAGTGACTCTACTTCCCCAGAACTTTATCTGCAAACTTTTACACTTTAAAAATCCTGTATCTGAAGTTTTGCACCACATTTCACAAAAAAACCCCACAGTTTTGACTTGTATCTAAACTAGAAGTACAGAGCTCTGATCTTGTGAACACTTCAGAGTCTCAGAGCGACTGGTTTTACTGTAGACTGGAAACATCTGACATGATGATATATCCTGTGTTCTGCAGACAGATCCCACTGCAGTCTTTGTGATCAGAGATTTTAAGTCTCATAAGATTCTCCTTGTGTCTGTGGTGTGCGATTTTTGTCACATGTTTAAAAATCGTTTAAGACCAAAAAATCCTGAAGCTTTTCAATTCTTTTGACAACCCTACTTAGTTTGAACTAAGAATACTACTTTTTAAACTTATCACAATTCTAATCTAATCATTCACAATCAGATAAATTGCAGCCCCAGACTTAAATAAGCACTGAAAAATGAATCTTGATTTCTTAATTAACCTATTGACAATTTAATCACATTTGTCAGATTCAATTTCATGAGATTGTTTAACCGTTTTGGTTTAAAAATGAGAGTAAACGACTGATGTAAAGATGTGTGCGCAGACATGAGAGAGCTCCACGTCTCCTCGGGCGCTCCCCCCGGGCCTTCTCCTGTGCTGTACCCACGCACCGCTGCTCTGCTCTGGGACACACACACACCGAGGTTGCGCCCTGGGCCTGGCCTGGAGCTCCGTGTTCTGCCTCACCTCCACCATCACAGGAGCAAAGCAGGAACGAGTGCTGGAGTTTAAAAGAGATTTCCCCATTGTAAATATATGAAACGTTACATTTTGAAGTACTTTTGATAGGGTAGAAGGTGTGTTTGAGCCTAAGATATGCAGATGTACAGTCTGGAAAAGAGGTAAAGGTATTTCAGCATTATCATTTCTTTCCACTGCAAATTAAACAACAGATTCTGTGGCTTTAATGAGCAGATCAAACAGAGCTTTCAACAGCATCCTTTAAAACTTTAAAATGATGGTTGTTTAATGCTGAAATATGTCACCATGTTTAACACGATGATATTTTTACATTGAGGCGTTGTTGGTTTGTGTATATAGTGATTTGTGAGTGTGCTGGTGTTGTGTACTTTTGTGTGATTGTTGCATTTAAATGTTAATATGTGCTGTCCCTTTACAAATAAATAAATAAATAAGAATAAGAATGCAGCTTTAAACCTTGTTATAACAGTGTTCCCTGTTTTTCCCTGTCCCTTTAGATTACTCATTTGTATTTTGAGTGATTCATACATATATTGTTCTCCATTTCAGGCTTGAGTGTCCAGAAAACCCACTCCTCTGTACTTATTTGGAATTATAAAAAATAAAATAAAATCTGACTCTGGCTCATATATATGTAGTGTTTAAAAATGTCCTTGAATTCTTGCAACAGAAAAATGTGTTTTCAGCAAAAACACGTAAATGAAAATCTGCTGCTCGCTACATTGAAATGAGTCAATGAACCTATTTCTGTTACTAAGCTACTAAATGTTAGCCAGGACGGCGCCACCTAGTGCCTCCGCTCAATTTCATTTCTCTCCTGCCATTAGATCAGGAGTCAGAATACACTAGATGGTTTACAAAAACCCCAGAAGTGCGAGTTCAGGCACCAGCCAATCAAGGAAGAGTCATATGTTCAGTGCTGTCAACAATTCTTGAGATCGAGGATTTAAAGCTGGAAGAAAGAGAATGTTTGGTGAATTTTATCAAGGGGAAAGATGTTATTGTCCTTCCTCCTAATAGCCAAATAGCAGCGATTGGTTAAATGTAAAAAGTACCCGCCTACCGTTGAGTGAACAAATCTTAATCTGGTTTCTATGAAGTGAAACCGGCTGATGAATCAGGCTAACTAAGGCTACGTTCAGACTGCAGGGCTTAACGCACAATTTGGATTTTTTTTTGTGAAATCCGATGTTTTTGCGAGGTCGTTCACATTTCCAATTAAATATAACTTGTATGAGATCTCCAGTGTGAACATTAAACGGCCCAAAAGTGTCCAACATGTGCACTGGAGACACGACGACGTCAACCACAGCGAGCGTGCTCTGTGTTTACGGAAGTTGTCCAAACATGGACGCAGCATCGAGCTCCTGGAGATTTTAAAGTTCTTCTCGTACCGGAGCCAGAACATGAACAACTTACTTGTTTTAAGGAGGAGATTGAGAAGGAGAAGGACGAGGTTTTTGGTCGTGGTGTTTTGTGGGGCAGTGGCAGCAACATCTGCTGAAAGGAACGTGTGGATGTGGAGACGGAGCCAAGAGTGGTGAGTGGAGATGTGCTTCACTTCAGTGACATGGAGTTCATTAACAATTTTCACCTACTTCAGTGCAGAATAGTGACGTTTGTGTCTTGTTGATAACGTGTAGGTGGATGAACGCACTTTGACCGTTCAGACTGAAGTCACATGTCAAAAGATCAGATATGTATCGGTTTTTTATGGGTCACTTCATGCTGCAGTCTGAACGTAGCCTAAATGTTGCCTTTAGTAGCTTAGTAATAGATAAAAAAAACTATTATCACTATTTTAAATAACTGGATAAAGTACAGTGAAAGAAATCACCATGAGTGACCGCACATAGTGGTGATTTCAATGTGTCAGAGTCTGAACCCATAACCTTAATAAGGGCAGTACTGTGTGATGTCACCAGTTACTGGAAATCGCAGTGGCCACTTAAGACAGCACAAACTTAGATTTAGTTGCAAATGTACCTAGTTTGCATTTAATTTACGTACGCAACGCCATCCAAACACCATCCACACAGTAGAAACTTGGGAATTCTGCAGTTAATTAGGCTTTAGTTTCGTTACGTTCAGTTTCAGTTACATTGCACACACACTCCTTCTTGTTTATGTCTTTCAGAATAGATTACAAATTAAACTTTTATTAAAGTTGATCAGTTGGGAGAGATTTGAGTCGCCCTGATGGCAGCTCTGATGATTCCATTAAAAGTGGAGCTGGAGTTTGTGTCCTAACGACTTTCGACGGGACCAGCCTCAATCAGCGCCCAAGCATGAATCAATTAAGAGTGTCCTATAGCCTAACCAGATTCCCTGCTCTCCACTTTTCCTTGTCAGCCCGCGATATTAGCAGTCAGCGTAGAGTGCGAGAGGTTTGCTTCTGCAAGGTGATGTGCGCCACTGTCACCTTTAGACAAAACTCACTACTTTAACAATAACCTTTACCTGAAACATTTTTCTAATTTGGACGTTTGGTGAGACAGTACCTGTGCTAAATATAACACAGTTTTAACAAGAAAAGTAGAATACAGGAAGTAAGTTTGAGTTCTAAAACAGCATGTATGTCTACATACAGTATGTCATCATTTCCATCCAAACTGCAGGGACCATTACACACAAGGAAGGCCTTTTTCTGACCTTTATTTAACAAAACAATGTGTATTTTTAATCCGTGTATCATTCGTTCATTCGTTTTTCAATATAAAACCAAAAATAAGAAAACGAAAAAACAACAGTTTTCTTCGCTATTTGTCTCCAAAACCAAAATGAAAAAACGGATAACGATTAGTTTTTTCAGTTTTCGATTTTGTGTTTAAATGAAGAATGGAAAAAACGGATAAACGGTTTCCCGTTTACGTGATTTCCGTGACTGCGATGCCAAACTTTTGCACCGGGTACGGACTGAACTAGGACTGATCCAGGTCCGAGACCAGACCGGGACTAGAGCGGGACTGGGGCGGACTCCAAGATTTGACTCTGAGCTTCTGCGGGGTCCAAGCCTCAGCTTCGAGCTCCGGCCCTGCCGTGGGCTCTGAGCCTCCGATCTGGTCTCGGTCTTGTTTCGGTCTTGTCTCTGTCTCAGGCCCGCTCTGGTCCCAGTCTGGTCCCGGACCTGGTCCATTTGAGCCAAAAGCTCTTAGTTCAGTTCATTTTCGTTGGTGTGAAAGCGTCAGTTGGATGCTTTGCACCACCTCGGAACCAGCCGCGGTCCGTCCGGACCTGTAGTCCACAGAACATCTCTGGTCCTGGTCTGGACCTGGATCAGTCCCGGTTCAGTCCGTATGCGGTGCAAAAGTCCGGCATCGCAGTCACGGAAGTCACATAAACGGGAAACGGCCGTTATCCGTTTTTTCCATTCTTCATTTAAACACAAAATCGAAAACTGAAAAAACTAATCATTATCCGTTTTTTCATTTTGGTTTTGGAGACAAATAACTGTTGTTTTTTTGTTTTCTTATTTTTGGTTTTATATTGAAAAACGAATGAACGAATGATACACGGATTATTTTTATTAGCACTACTGAGTAATTTACACAAGTTGTCGCTCTTTCTAACATTATGGTTGCTATAGGTAACAGTAATGGAATCTGCTGCCCACGTCCAACCAGGAAGCAAAGTTAATCAAACTGTAATCAAGACGAGATGAAGAGCAGAGTTCAGACTGTGGAGGAAGGAAGAAGGTGGACTTGTTTTGTGTGGTGCTCATGATAATGGTTAAACATCTATATCGTTTATGTTCATGGAATTAATATTTTAAAAAAACTTTTGTATTTCTTTGAAGACAATAGTTCGAAGAGCATGAGGGGAAATGATTAATTACAAGACAACAATATTGTCACTATGGGGTGTATTCACCACTAGAATGGGAAAGGTTCTGAATCTGAAAACACTGAGCTGCAGCAGAGTAAAAAT
Source organism: Boleophthalmus pectinirostris (assembly GCF_026225935.1). Classification (NCBI taxonomy): domain Eukaryota; kingdom Metazoa; phylum Chordata; class Actinopteri; order Gobiiformes; family Gobiidae; genus Boleophthalmus; species Boleophthalmus pectinirostris. Next base: position 46,543,438 of record NW_026571133.1, on the reverse strand, counting down.
CACAGTGAACTGCATAGACCACAATCCCTTGTTCTTGTCAATCACACTGAATACTATATAATCTGGTTGTCTACTTCTACAGTAATTATGATGTGGACTCACAAGTTTGCCTTTATCAGAGCACAGGAGCAGGGTCCTCCACGCTCTGTGTTAGACTCGGTGTGAGGCTCAGGATTTGTTAGACTTTGTGTTAGACTCTGTTTTAGAGTCTGTGTTAGACTCGGGCTTTGTTAAACTCTGTGTTAGACTCGGGCTTTGTTAAACTCTGTGTTAGACTCGGGCTTTGTTAAACTCTGTGTTAGACTCGGGCTTTGTTAGCAGCTGCAGTGTCACAGTGTTCTGAGCTCTATCAATAAATCAATGAGGCTTGAGAACAAATGGACACATCAGGACTGACTCTGCTCAGTGTGCTCCACTCAATAATGGAAGCTACTGTGAAACTATTTATGAAATGTTTGGTTTGCTCTTTCTCCTGGTGCTGGAGTTGGCATATCTCACAGGACAGATCTCACTTCAGAATCTCCAGAATGGTTGAATAAAATCATCCCAACATGTTCAGTTACACATTACACACTTACCAAAAAAGCTTCAAGCTCAAAAATAACAATACTTATTTATAGAGAAACTGTATTTCTGTGCTGTGCCAAACAGTCCCACACCACCAGCTCAGCTGTTTTCATCTCAGCCTGTACATCTTCAGAAGTGCAAGACTCTCTACAATGGAAGCATATGTAGACAGACTAGGCCAAGACTTGAATGTTTTAAAGTGAATCTAACTAGACTTTACTACACTACACTACTAGACTCGATTATAGACTGGACTAGACTGGGCTAGACTAGATTAGACTGGATTAGACATGACTGGACTAGATTAGACTGGTCTAGACATGCCTGGACTAGATTAGACTGGTCTAGACATGACTGGACTAGATTAGACTGGTCTAGACATGACTGGACTAGATTAGACTGGTCTAGACATGACTGGACTAGATTAGACTGGTCTAGACTAGATTAGATTGAAGTAGATTGGGCTAGACCAGATTAAACTGGACTAGACTGGACTGGACTAGACCAGATTAGGGTGGACTAGACTCGATTAGCCCGGACTGGACTAGATCAAACTGGACTAGATTTGACTGAACTAAATTAGACTGGACTAGATCAAACCAGACTAGACTGGACTAGACTAGATCAGACTGGATTACACTGCACTGGACTAGACTTGAATGGACTAGACTAAACTGGACTAAACAACACTAGACCAGATTAGACTGGACTAGACTGTACTAGATTAGACAGGACTAAATTGGAATGGACAATAGTCTTAGTTCATTGTTTGTCCAGTATCACGTTTCTTCTCACACTCAGACCACTTTGATTTCCTCTACCACACTTGTGACCATCAGAACATTTCAGGGTGTCTCCTGAATGAGCTGGCCACATTTTAAAGTCCTCCTTATGAATGAAGCAAAACACAACTCCAGGTCTGTTTTTGAGGACAACACACAAGTCAAATGTGCCGTATTTTATATCATACTGTATTTTTCAGACTACAAGTCACTCCAGACTATAAGTCACACCAGCCAAAAAATGCATAAGGACGAAGAAAAAAAACATACATAAATCGCACCGGACTATAAGTCGCACTTTTGAGGGAAATGTATTTTATGTTATTTGTTAATGTAACATATTAACAGTTACTCAAATAACTATAACATAAACAACAGAACATAAGTTTACCAAACTCACAGTCTCACTCCAAATCACTAAATCCATTCAATTCTTCATCCTGGGTGTCACTTCTGCACAACCTCTGGAGGTAAACCGTAAATCCATGAAAACGGAGTGCCGCTTCCTCTTCTGTGTCGCTGTCGTCAGACTGAGCATCAGTTCCAGTTAGAATTATTTTGGTCTTTCTGAATCCCGACAGGATGGTTTCAGTGTCAGTGAAGTCCAGGCTTTGTTCATCCATCCAGTGACTTCCAGGAAACTTGCACTGCGGACCCTCCCGATTACTGTGAAGCTGTGTTCGTCATCCTCGCTTTCCGCCACTCCCTCACAAGTTTTTTGCTGACTCCAAACTTTCTTTTTGCTGCTCGATTATCGTTTTTGGCTGCATATTTCACTACTTGCAGCAGGACAGCGGCTCTTTCTGCAGGAGACATGCACAGTAGAGTGAAGTGACAATTGTGGTACAGTAGTAGCAGATACTGACACACAAGACTAGAGCCTCTTGTGGCTGTCAGTGTGAACATTTTAATATATAAGTCGCACCAGAGTTTAAGTCGCAGGAAACAAACCAAACCATGAAAAAAGTGTGACTTGTAGTCCGAAAAATATTGTACTTTTAAGAGTCATTCAGTACAATGACCAGGAGGGAAAAGTGTCTTGTCTAAAGTCACAGGCATCGACTCGAGATGGGATTGGATCACTAACCTTCAAGTCAGACTCTGCCTCACCTACACATAATCAGCCTATATACTGTTTCTGGAAGATCTTGATAATGTTTGAGAGGTTACAATGCAAATATTTATGATGAGAGCCAACTGTAAATAGCTGTTTAGCACTGGGCTGACATGGGAGGCTGTCAGGTTCATCAGATAACGTTGCTTAGACTGCTTTATTTTCAGAACTTGCCGGTGCAGTTATAGCATTAAGCAACAGCAACACGTTCTGACAGTTTCTACTGAACCACTTCATAAAAAAAAACAGCCAGCCACCCCCTCAGAGCTGCATTCAAATTCAAACAAAGCAAATTTAGCATACTTTTTACCTTCAGATACAGTGATACAGTGACAGAAAATGCAGGTTACCACTTCAAGGTTGTCCCGTGTCAAGGTTGACCGCTTGTGTCTGTAAACTGGTCTGTTTTTTGTCCCTGCATCGAAACTAATACAGATGGAAAACGTCTCTACAGCTCATTTTAAGTCCAAATACAAACTAAATCAACATTATTTATTCTCTACAGATGTGGAGAAGTTGGCCTGACGTGGTCAAAGTAAGAGGCAGACAGTAACAAGAAAAAAGTGTGTTTGACCTGACAAAATGTATTTTAAAACAGACTTCTGGAGTTAACACAAAAGAAAGTACAAATAAACAGAAAATAAGTAACTCAAATCAAAATCACCAAACAATCTCCACACAAGTCTCTCCCTAACTGCAAACACCTGCTTTACTTTATACCAAAATCAGCAAAGAGCCAGACATTCAGTGTTGTCAACGATTCTCGAGATCGAGAGAATGTTTGGTGAATTTCATCAAGGGGAAAGACATTATTGTCCTTCTTCCTACGGGATTTGGGAAAAGCTTAATATACCAGTTAGCCCCGTTAGTGGCACATTACATACGTGACAACCAAATAGCAGCAATTGGTTAAATGATAAAAAGGACCCGCCTACCGTCGAATCCTAATCCTGCGAGGTCATACGGTTTCTACGAAGTGAATCGAAGTGAACCGGCTGATAAATCAGGCTACCCAAGTCCCCTTTTAAAATCAAAGTGTTAAAAATAAACTGAACAGTGTTGAAAACTATAGAACCCATTTTAGGTCCAAATACAAACTAAATCAACATTATTTATGGCCCGACATGGTCAAAGTAAGAGGCAGACAAGAAACAACAAGAAAAAAGTCAAAAGACCAGACAAAACTTATTTTAAAACAGATATAGAAACAGATAAAATGAACAATGTTGAAAACTATAGAACCAAATACACAAAAATAATGAAACTTAACTTAAATCATTTCAATAAAAAATGCCGTCATGTGGCACGCCTGCTCTTTTCTCTGGACCATGTGGAGATGCAGGTGAGTGTGATGAATGGAAACTGAAATGAATTAACAAATAAAGTATATTTAAATGAACAATGTCTAATAATTAACAAAAAGAACCAAGAATTATTTGAACTGTATTGGGAACTGAGAATGACAAAATGTGTGAAATTAAATTAATGTGAGTTTAAAAATGAGACAGGCCCACTTTGTCACAACGGACAATACTCTAATCCATTTATTGTATTTTTCTACAACTGAAAAGTAAAAAACTTAAATGAAATGGTGGTAAAGACGTAACGCAACAGTGCATCATCGTTGTTTGTAAAGTTTGGATGGAGCAGGCTGGATTTAAAGCGTGAGATTGAGATGTTTTATAAGAAATCTGATTGAGTGGATGTCATTCTAAACTCCGATTGTGCTAAAACCAAACTTAAAATAAAAGCAACGTTGGTGACATGATGGATTAAAAGGTTCTTGTCTTGTTTTGGTGTTTATCAGTCCAACATTTCCAGAACGAAGTCCATGAAAAGAGGTCGTTCACTGACACTGCATAGACGTTGTGGGGTTATATACATTTTACAGACATCCTGAGGTAAAACTAATCCTGGGAATAGGGCTTTTATTAATGACTCATTTTCTTTCAAACTTTCCAATCTTGTACAACCAAACAGATTGTTGAAGGATTTGTCGATTTACAGTAACTTATATTCATCAACCTGAGCTGGGATTGAACCACTAACCTTCAGGTCAGTGTCTTTGCCTATACAGAGTGATCCGATGTCCTGCACTCTGGAAGAACTGGCTCAAGTTAGAGAGCACGAGAGCTTAAAATGCAAATATTCCATTCTAAACCACTGATTCACACTGACCTGCTGTGGGAGGGTCTGGGGCCTTGGAGAAGGATGTCACGTTTTATAACATTGTTTTATAGCTTTATTTGCATATTTACAAGCCATACCCAGGTTTTCTGTACAAAAAACCACCCCCACAGACCAGAAAGCAACTTAACAAACACATATCTGCATACTTTTTTCAACAGTGGAACATGACAGTGATGCTGTCAACACATTTCACCACCACAAGGCGAGACGTTACAAGCAAAACTAATCTCTTTACATTTTTCTTTTTTCCTCAATTTTACTCTCTCAGTATAAAAAAAAAAAGGCAGGTTTTACATCTGACTTCAACTTTTCACAAATCGATAAAATGAATGTACAGATAGTAGCTTTAAAGTAGCACCTATACACACCAAACTTTCCAATCTTGTCCTTAAAAAGATTTTGACGGCATACACAGAAGGATTTGTTGGTATTATAAGAAAAGTTTGTAGTCTGTTTAAGCCACTTCCCCAACAAAATATTACTGGTGCAAAAATGTTTTGTTTGAATTGCATCATCAATCAGTCAATCAAACTTAACATTAATATTTATGATATTATTGATATGATATGATTTTATGTATAACATTTTTTATAATACAATTACGAACCCTGATCATTTCCCATTTTACTATAAAACCAATGCAGAGATTCATAGATACAAATCATAATTCAGTTTAGTTTTCCTTCGATACAGAGGCAGGAAATTGTGGGGTTAGTTCTGGTTAATGACGGCATCAGAAACGTTGTTTAAAAAGAGTTTGAGGAAATGTTTGACATTCCATGGTAATGCTTGACAATCGTTCAGTCCATGTTTGAATCAAACGTATTTAATCTAAGGTGTGTAAATGTCATTTGCACATCTATAATGTTCAATTTTAATGTATTCATAAGTTTGATGCTTTAATATATGTCTTTTTAGGTCTTTTGCCTGCACATACTTTTAATATCTATTTTTATCAGTTTTATTTAATTATATTGAAGTGTTTGTTTTTTTGATTTAATGTCGACAAAAAGAAGAAAATAAAAAATTAAACCTTGCTTTATTGATTTTTTAATGTCTTGCCTTAAAGTCACAGTATGTAACTAGGCCAAAGACAATGGTCCTTACTCTAAGGGGGTTGCATCTCCACAAACCTGACTCTTATTTGGCCTGTCTCCATGAAGATGTTCTTCCTTTGACTATAATTACCTCCGCCAAGGAGGTTATGTTTTTGCCGGCGTTAGTTTGTTTGTTTGTCTGTTTGGTTGTTTGTCTGTTAGCAACATAACTCAAAAAGTTATGGACCAATTTTGATGAAATTTTCAGGATTTGTTGGAAATGTGAAAAGGAAGAACTGCTTTCATTTTGGGGGTGATCCGGAAGAAATCCTGGATTCTGGATCACTTTGAAATTTTAGTTAACATTGTGGTAAATGGGGCCAAAAATTTTGTTTCTCAATATCTCGGTTAATTATTGACCAAACCCCATGAAATTTGACTCAGGGGTGGACAATGGGATCCTCTTTCATATTCCAAAGGCTGATCCGGATCTGATCCAGAAGACTGATTTTATCGCAATTTACGAAGTGCTTTTCTAGTTTACAGTATATAAAGTGTGGCATAAAACTTCTATCTCCACACAGACAGTTCAGAAGTATGGTTTCAATTTCCATGGAAACATACAACTGACGTGCCACCTCCAGAAAGTTACATACTGTACTTTTAAGACAGTCATATAAATACACTTTAGTTTTCTTCTCCACCGCAGCAGCAGAACCATCAAACTCTCCATCTCCTCATCTTCACACTCTCATCTTAATTCCGTCCTGGCTGAAAAATCTTTGTCCAAGCGTGTAACAGCTGTGTGTTGTTGTGACTGTGGAGCAGACTCAGACTTGGCTCTCGGGTTCAGTGGAGTTTTCTCAGAGCTTCTACAGACTGAGCACACTTCTGTCTGCCAACAGGCCATATGCTGCAATCACAGGGGCACAGTCTACAGGGGGAGATATGCTCAAGTCTAAAACTGTTCAATGACTCCATTTTGTGCAAGTTAGCCATTCTGTTTAAAAACACAAATCTGACTTTTAATCATCACCAAGGGAAAGACAACATTAACCAAGTGGTCTAAGTGGGAGTAGGTTTCAGTTTCGTCTGGACATTCCACACACTAGACATTTTATCCAGTTGGCTATAATATCCTGACCTGACCTGCCCTTCAGACAGTACATTTATCCAAGAGTCAAATATGTTCAACACAATCTGTTGTCATCCCCAAGAACAGTGAGGACAGTGTGCTAACTACTCTGACCACTGTGCCTCTTTAGCTAAATTCACATTCACAGTTTCATATCAATATATACAGTATATACTGTATTTACACATTTACAGCCATTGTCGTGATTTGGTGTTAATAGATTGTGGCTGGTTGTCATGTGATCTGCCCAGATCTTCTCTGGGACTTTTTTTATTCTTATTTTTTATAAAAAAAAAAAAAAAAAATATATATAATATATATATATATATATATATATAAGGAATAACTTATGTCACAACCAGCTACTTAATAACATTGAAGTGTTAAATGTAAATGTACCTCACACTGTACCTCACACTGTACACTGTACCACACACTGTACCTCACACTGTACCACACACTGTACACTGTACCACACACTGTACCTCACACTGTACCTCACACTGTACCTCACACTGTACCACACACTGTACACTGTACCACACACTGTACCACACACTGTACACTGTAACACACACTGTACCTCACACTGTACACTGTACCACACACTGTACCTCACACTGTACCACACACTGTACACTGTACCACACACTGTACCTCACACTGTACCACACACTGTACACTGTACCACACACTGTACCTCACACTGTACACTGTACCACACACTGTACCTCACACTGTACACTGTACCTCACACTGTACCACACACTGTACACTGTACCACACACTGTACCTCACACTGTACACTGTACCACACACTGTACCACACACTGTACACTGTACCACACACTGTACCTCACACTGTACACTGTACCACACACTGTACCTCACACTGTACCACACACTGTACACTGTACCTCACACTGTACACTGTACCACACACTGTACACTGTACCTCACACTGTACCACTCCCTGTACCTCACACTGTACACTGTACCTCACACTGTACACTGTACCTCACACTGTACCACACACTGTACCTCACACTGTAGCACACACTGTACACTGTACCTCACACTGTACCTCACACTGTACCACACACTGTACACTGTACCTCACACTGTACCTCACACTGTACCACACACTGTACACTGTACTCACACTGTACCACACTCTGTACCACACTCTGTACACACACTGTACACTGTACCTCACACTGTACCTCACACTGTACCTCACACTGTACCACACACTGTACACTGTACCTCACACTGTACCACACACTGTACACTGTACCTCACACTGTACCACACTCCACTGTACCTCACACTGTACACTGTACCTCACACTGTACACTGTACCTCACACTGTACCACACACTGTACACTGTACCTCACACTGTACCTCACACTGTACCTCACACTGTACCTCACACTGTACCACACACTGTACACTGTACCTCACACTGTACCTCACACTGTACCACACTGTACCTCACACTGTACCTCACACTGTACCTCACACTGTACCACACACTGTACCACACTGTACCTCACACTGTACCTCACACTGTACCACACACTGTACCTCACACTGTACCACACACTGTACACTGTACCTCACACTGTACCTCACACTGTACCTCACACTGTACCTCACACTGTACCACACACTGTACACTGTACCTCACACTGTACCTCGCACTGTACCTCACACTGTACCACACACTGTACTTCACACTGTACCACACACTGTACACTGTACCTCACTCTGTACCACACTCTGTACCACACTCTGCACTTTGTACCAGATCTCATTAGCTGAGTGGCTGTGTTTTTTCTTACTGTAAGTGTTGATAAAAGTGTGTCCAGCCCTCTGGGTCTGGTGAGGGGCAGTAATCACACAGAGTAGCCCAGATCGATGGGCCGTGCTGTTCAAACATGGATTCACACTGCTCTCAATGATTCACTCTGTGGACACTATTCAATTCATTTAATGCATATTTTGTGTTTGGCTGTCTGTCTGTACAGCTGCAAGAAGAAGCTCCAAACCCAAAGACTTTACACTGGATTTTACATCCACACCACACTCAGCTGTGGTCAGAGACACTGCCGATCTGCACCAACACACCCTCTCACCACCAACCACTCACACATAGACAAGGTGCGTGAAATGTATTAGCCAAGGACACAACAACAACAAAAGTAGTTTAGAATACAAAAACCATGTTCTGAAATGTGATTTTTAGTTTGTCAGGTCATGTTTCAGTCCTTTTGGCAATTCTCCTGGTCTAAACAATAAACTCTAAGCAGAATCCTATTCATTATTTTCTCTAATTTATGTAATTAATGTCTCTCTCTTTATTTTTTTTATTTTAATCTTTAATTTTATGATGATTATTTATGTTTTAATTTGTTTTATTGTGATTATGTGTGCTTTTCTTATTCTGTAAAGCACTTTGAATTACTTTGTGTGCAAATTGTGTCATACAAATAAACTTGCCTTGCTTAATAATTATAAATAATTGTTTTTAATATTTAGCTGGTCTAACTAACTAGTGGGGCCTACTCCACATCTGCAGTTGGAGAGAGAGAAACCAGCCAAGATGCCCCTGGTTCATTTGAATTCAATCTTTAAGGTTTATTATCAGCCTCCCGTCCAGGTCGACATGTGTGAAGGTCGACATGTATGAAGTCTATCATGCAACGCCTGGCAGAGCTGGCATCATTTTCTTTAGATATAAGCCGATATATCAGTTAGCGCATCACCGATCGGCCTTTAATCTCCAGCACAGGCTGATATTTAGTTTTGTCCAACCTGCTGCATAAAGAGTACATACAAAACTTCCTCTCAGGTTTGTGGGAAAAAGAAGAGTTTGTCATGAATTAAAAGTATCATTATTTGGGGAAAATAATTGAAATCAGCCCTAAATATTGGCCCAAAAATATCACCAAGAGCTTAACAGCCATCATTTTCTCTGGATTCTCTGGATCGGTGATGAAAAAACCCACAGTGATCTTTGTCACATTGAACTTGAAGTGAACCTTTACACAGAGCAGTAGAAAAAGGAGTCAGGTATTAAAGACAAATTAAATAACAATATTCTGGACTCATGGTCCATTTTAAAAAACAGACAAGGACAGTGGCAATACAAACACAATAAACATTCATATTTTTAAAAGACAACCATACCAGTGTCTCCACATACAGGACTGAGATCTTATTGCACTGAAGCTCAGATTTGTGAGTGACATTATTATTTCATTGTCTGATTTGTTCAGTCTGCAGATAAAACTGTACATTAAAATTCTTAGTGCAGCTTCCAAAGTGTTCACTCGAGCAGTAACAAACATTTCAGTCGAACTCGTCCATCGTGGCTCCTCAAAAGCTCCGTAAAGCGTCATTGTAAACATCTGCAGTCTTTGCAGACTGGCTTTTTTATAATTAGTCCAGAGGTGAGCTGTGTACAAGGCTGTACAATATGATTTAAACAACAACAACTTTACATCATTTTTACAAGAACCAAACTTATGCATAAGAATATTTGCCTAAGCATAGAGCGTCCTGCACTGTCTGTACATATCATCATCATCTGTCATGTCCGCACTGATGATCTGCCCCAGATACTTAATTTTTGTTGTAACAGACAACACAACATTTGACAGACAAAAGTCAGGAAATCTCATGTGCTTATCTTCTTTGGTCCTACAGATCATGACCAGACTCTTGGTTGCATTATAGATTTATAATGCAATTTAGATCATGCTCCACACCGTAACATGAACACATGTTGAGGAGCTGCTGGAGACCAGCAGTGCTCAGACTGAAAATAATCAAATCATCTGCATACATCTCCACTTAATCTGCATTGTCTGCTCTGCATACCACAATCTAATCACAATGATGGTCAGAAAAATTGGAATTAGGTATTACAACCTACACTCTGCTTCTTCATCGCAGGAAGGTCTAAACTCATGGCAAAATACTGTAGTAACTTAACAGCAGATTCAAAGGTTTGGTCAAGGTCTTTTGCAAATCCGTATTCTAACTCTAAATAAAGCCAGTGTCCTTCTGTGATGACATGAATAATCAGACTTATCTCCTGCGTTCTATAATAACTTTTGTGTGCCCTCTGTCTCCACCTGGACCTCCCAATACCGAGACAGTGCAGGCTCTCATATCGGCCCAGACTCAGGATTACACACACTCTTTTATGATTAATCTCTGTGACTTTTAAAGACCACTGAAGGTGAGGTTTCATTTCACCCATAATCCAGCTCCATGTGTAGAGAAAGTGTGGCTGCGTCTGAGTCTGCGACCTGCCGCACAATCGAGTTCAAAATGGCAATGAAATGAAAATTGGTGGAGGAGCCAATTATTTTTAAGGTGGTCTTTTGAAAGGTCTTAATAATTTTAGGTTGTGTTCATCTGTGTTGGAAAAGTTCATTCAAAAAGTAATTAGTTTTTAGTTATCTGTTCTTCTCCCCAAGAGAAATCGTGTTATTGTGTTACAAAGAGTGAGAATTAAACTTCTGTATTTTTTCATATTTTAGATCACCACGTTATCTTTTATTGGTTTGAAAATGTTATATTTGCCGAAAACAACATATTATCATGTTTAATAAGTTTCAGCTTTGTTTTTTTTTAATGCTGTGACTCCCCCCTCTCTTTGCTCTTCGCACTAAGTCACTCACCCTTCAGAGCACTAATGAAACTACTGCACATCGCAACAATTTTGCAAAGTTGTAGCGTATTGTTTTCTATCATCCACATCAAAATCTAAATTGTTGTGTGGGAGCATGGGTGGAGTAGGCTTGTGGGCGGAGCTTTGGACAGAATTGTACTGCTAACTCTAAGGAGGGTCTGAATAGAGCCTGGGAGAGATCACTAAATTGCTCAAACCTGAATGGATGAAAGATAAAACCTCTCCAGACATGTTTTTGATGAGGGAACAATGTAATAACAAGTCCATTTCACATAATACCCCATGTTAAATGACAAAATAATATTCAAAACTACCCAAATTATCACTATTCATCATATATTTGGTCATATTTGGTCTGAAAATCATCAAATGTTCCAAGAACCTTAGCTTACTTATAAACTATTCTCTACACAGCTCAAGTAAAGAAAACGATTTGCCCTATAATCAGTGTTGGGGAGTAACAGATTACATGTACCGGAGTTAAGTAATCAGAGTACAAAATATGAGCAACTGTATTCAGTTAGAGTTACTGATTCAGTGAGTGATAATTGGATTACAGTTACTTTGTTGAAATAAATGGATTACACGGTGGGATTTTCCTGTTTTCACATGTCGGACTGGATCCCTTTTTTTAACCCCGATAATTCCACTCATTGCCGAACACTAAACCAGGTCTAAACCAGGACTAAACCAGGTCTAAACCAGGACTAAACCAGGTCTAAACCAGGACTAAAACCAGGTCTAAACCAGGACTAAAACCAGGTCTAAACTGGGTCTAAACCAGGACTAAAACCAGGTCTAAACTGGGGCTTAACTAGGACTAAACCAGGACTAAAGCAGAACTAAAACCCGGTCTAAACCAGGACTACACCAGGTCTAAACCAGGTCTAAAACCAGGACTAAAGCAGGACTAAAACCAGGACTAAAGCAGGACTAAAAACAGGTCTAAAACAGGATTTAACAGGACTAAATCATGCCGCGTGGACGTGTCTCCTCCTGTTCTGTCAATAATATTTTTAATTTGGTTCAGTAAAGTCTGGGCTTTTTATTTTCTTTTAGCAGATAAAACATCTTATGTTACGATATCCTTGTCTTTGCTTCTCTACAGCAAATCAAGTAATCCAAAGTATTCAGATTACGTTACTCACTTTAAGTAATTTAATGGATTCTCTTACAAACTACATTTTGGTGTATGTAATCTGTAATCTGTAATGTGTAGGGGAAAACATTTTAAAAGTAACCTTCAAAACACTGCCTATAGTGATGAAATAGGACAAGATCTTGGGCCAATAAACTTGTCCCTGTGGAAACCATCTTGTGATTTATTTATGTGCCACTCCAATATTTTCTTTATAATTTTTTTTCTTTTACCTTGTAGGCCTATATATCATGCTTACTTATATCATATTAAACCGATATTTATATATATATTATATATATTTATTTCAGTATACATTGTTATTATTGCTCCTTGTGATTAGTTTGCACCAAATGATCCCAAAAATGTGAAGAAGTAGATGGTAGTTAGAGCGCTCGCTGGATCACCTCTGAACTGAAATAATAATGATCAGGTGCTCTTCGGAGATTGGGCTAATGAATTACTGGATGAAAAAAAAGGAGATTTGAACATTCCCTGATGAAGACAAAAGTCAAAACGCGTTGAAATATAGCAAAGTATATTGGAGAATCCGTGTATCATTCGTTCATTCGTTTTTCAATATAAAACCAAAGATAAGAAAACGAAAAAACAACAGTTTTCTTCGTTATTTGTCTCCAAAACCAAAATGAAAAAACGGATAACGATTTGTTTTTTCAGTTTTCGATTTTGTGTTTAAATGAAGAATGGAAAAAACGGATAACGGTCGTTTCCCGTTTACGTGACTTCCGTGACTGCGATGCCGGACTTCTGCACCGCATACGGACTGAACCGGGACTGATCCAGGTCCGAGACCAGAGCGGGACTGAGACCAGGACCAGACCGGGACCAGAGCGGGCCTGAGACCGAGACCGAGACAAGACCAGGACCAGACCGGGACCAGACCGGAGGCTCAGAGCCCACGGCAGGGCCGGAGCTCGAAGCTGAGGCTCGGACCCCATGGAGGCTTGGAGTCAAAGCTCGGAGTCCGCCCTGGTCCCGCCCTGGTCCCGGTCTGGTCCCGGTCTCAGGTCCCGCTCTGGTCCTGGTCTGGTCCGGTCGTCCCTGGTCCTGGTCTGGTCCGGTCTCAGTCCCGCTCTGGTCTCGGTCTGGTCTCGGACCTGGATCAGTCCTGGTTCAGTCCGTACCCGGTGCAAAAGTTCGGTATCGCAGTCACGGAAGTCATGTAAACGGGAAACGGCCGTTATCCGTTTTTTCCATTCTTCATTTAAACACAAAATCGAAAACTGAAAAAACGAATCGTTATCCGTTTTTTCATTTTGGTTTTGGAGACAAATAACGAAGAAAACTGTTGTTTTTTCGTTTTCTTATTTTTAGTTTTATATTGAAAAACGAATGAACGAATGATACACGGATTTTGGAGTGCCTCGGATCCCCTTTTTTCATCCAGTAATCCCAAAAATGTAAACCAAGCATGTTTTATTGGTGAAAAAAATCATTAAAAGCATTTTGTTTAGAAAACCTTGATTCATGAAGCAGTAGTTTTATGAACAGCATTATATATGATGTGTAAAGTTAAGTTCATGGTTTACGTGATTGGATGAAGGGGGGGGGACTGGGCTTACGTCAGGACGAGGGGTTGTGAGTAGGGATGGGCATGATTAATCAATTAATCAATAATTAATCATTAAGAATTTCATTGATTACGTTAATTTTAATAGACAAACCGAATGTAGGTTGCTGTGTGTAGTGTGACCAAACAGGTGTGTACATGTGTCTCTGCATCAGAAGGAGCGAGACACAAACAGTGGGTCAGTCTGCAACGTACCAAAGCACAAATGTGTATTTAACTTGTACAAGAAATTCCACGCTTTCCGTTGCGTTCGGGACAAGTGGGAGTCCATGTGCACAGTGTATAAAGCAGGAACATATGTTTCGGTGTCCAGTGGGAAAAAGTTTTTCCAGGTGAGAGTCGCTCAATGTCGATGACGAGTCCCCGCCCCCCTCCCCCCGTACGATGTCCTGGTTTTGACAAACACAAATATGGTCACACTAACCTGTATTCCACTGAGTTGTGTCCTTTAATCCAACAGAAATTGACTGCATCAGCGCACAAGAGCTTTTATCAAGAGTTTTATCTTCACTTAGTTTATACAAATTAGCGATGCGGTTTTAAGTTTTGTTTCTGTGAGAGTTGCGCAAAACTGAATTAAACACATTATAATGTCAAACGGATTGATGTGGCCCTAGAGTGGTTAAGGTTTATATGTCGTAAAGTTGAATTTATTTATGCAGATTAGTAGTGCAGATAGTAATAATAATGATGATCATTTTAATCTAAAAACGTTAATGATGAATCGATAATCGATCGTTAATTCTTCCGACGATCGATTAAGAAAATTTCATCGAATGCCCATCCCTAGTTGTGAGGAAAGGTTTTTTGTTTTTTTTTGGTTGGGTCTGTGAGTAGCGTGGCCCGAGTTTGAGCAGGACCTATTGGACTGTTAACCGGACTGTATTGGCATGGTTACGATAGTAACCAATTCAGTTCTCGCAATAAAGTGACACTTGTAAACTATTTGTCCACTCATTATCGGGAGACGCTACAATATGTAAATAGTGTTTGGATGTGGTGACTGACACTGAATGGGACTATAGTTTTATTTATTGATTGACTGGATGAATGATTGCATCAATATATACTGTACTGTATTTTATGGGCATGTGCGCCATTTATGACATCAACCTGTCCAGGAACTGAAGGTGGAAGTTAGCAATTTTTCTATAACCTAGTACAAACATATGACTTCTTTGTGTAGTTCAATGTTTTTATGTGCATAGTCCCTGATAAAGAAACAAATCAATTAAACTAAACTAAAGTAACTTTTACCTTTAATACAGTAGAGATGAATTTCACGACTGAAATCATCTAAACGATTCTACAGGAAGTGTAGTGGAGCAAAATAGAGCACTTCCTGTATTACTAATGACATCACAGGGTGGAACAGAGTGTTTTCCAGGTGCGAGAGTAACTCCAGCTAAATGTGCAGGGTTTGTGTGTTAAACGTTTGTGAATGAAACAAAACACAACTCCAGATATGTTCGTGATGAGAAAACAACATTAGAACACAGATCAGACAAGAATCACGTCTTTGGGGTTGAATAATGGCACCACTTTCTGAAGCTATTGTGAAAAATAATGAATTAATAGAGCAATTACATAGATATGAACTAAAAACAGTTCAAAACATGTGAATTTTGGCAGTTAATAGTCAAATCCCGCCATAGAACTCAGCTCCGTTTAAACTATAGGGATTGTATAGTGCTGTGATGTCACGTGAACGCACTCTTTTAACGCCTTCTCTTCTTTCTTTCCCTTTCATGCAAACAGTAACAGCAGCCATGTCCTCAGACAAAGGCAAGACCAGTGTCCTTGTGTCGTACATGAGGAGGTTGTGGGTTATATTACCAGCTCTGCGGCAGGAGTCTGGTGGCAGTGACGTAACAGCTGTGTTTGGGAGAGTAGCCCGCAGACAGAGGGATACGCTTTCCTTTCCACTAAGACTGCTGAGGGGGAGGTGGAGAGGCTGAGGAGGCTGCTGGTTCCGCTGCTATGGTAGAGTAGAAGCAGAGGAAGGCTGTAGCTCAATAAACCCTATGTCTTCCCTCAGTACAGGTAGATTACATAAGCAGCTCTTTAGGTCAAAATAAGTCAGCTGTGTACTGTCTGTAAATGTAAATGGATGTAACAATATACAAATCTCTCGGTATGATATTATCACGATATGCATCTCACAGTACGATATTTATTGCGATATTTTGAAGAGACTTATATAATAATAGACAGGACACTTTTTTGCTTTTAAAATACCTTGACAAAATTTTGGTGTGAATAATTTCCATCATAATCCCAAGAATTTCTTCCTATTGTCTGCACTGAAATGAATCATGGGATATGTCGTTTCTGATGTTGATAAGATGTTGCTTCTATAAAACCATGCATTTAAGAAAAGGAACTTGTAATTTGATATACTGTGACAGCTCACGATTTCATTGTGAGACTTTTGATGATACAATAGCACCATATTTTGTTTTATACATGATGAGATAAAATCATTAAAAATGTTACGGCATTTACTTAGTTGGGTGACACCTTAGATTAAACTTCAACTTTTAAAAATCATACACACAAAAAAACAACCTCTCAAATTTCACACTTACATGAGGTCACTGGCCATGGAGACCTCACATGTGTATTTTAACTCCATGATCATGTCACATTTCTTGTACTGTATGACGAGCTGGTCACAGGCGCAAAACAGCCCTGACACATGTTGAATCACTGTATAAATGTGCAGCTAAGATTCATGATAAGAAACCCCGACAGTATCACCACTGTCCTATTCTTGCAAAATACAATTTATAAAAATACAATTTATAAATTTTTTTAAATCTAATATGCAAATAATTGTTTGCTTTTCAAAATTCTTTATGGTGCTCCTCCTCTGAAAGGTTTTGTCTCATTGAGCTCTGAAAAAACATCTTGAGTAGAGAGAACACTGTCCCCAAATGTAAGGCTGCGTTTATATGATGACAGTCTGAATGGAAGATGCAAACGGGGCATTGCTTCTTCACTTTTTGTTCTGCATTTAGACAAGTGTTTTCAGGAGGAAATCTGCGTGCATACTGTTGTCGAAGTTTTTAGCTTGTCCAAGAAAGGGTGGAAGTAAAAGGCTGGAGACCAACTGAACGTCTTACGCAGGAGAAGTTTATTTACTATCAATAATATGGCCCGGGGGACTTGAAAAGTCAACATAGTCTGATTTCAAAAGTGAAAATAGAATGCTCTTTGAGTGTTCAAGCCACTTTGACTCTGCTTCCAGAGGAGGAGGTTTATAAAGCAAGTGGTGAGACTCTGAAGGCCAGTAGACACCGGTTAGACAGCAATATGCCACAATTTACATAATGGTATGCCAATGGTATGCCAAGGGAAAATCATGGTGTAAATATAACTTTTGTGAGTCAATGTTAAACTGAGCTGTACGTGGAAGATAAATTCCTTAAATTCTCTTACACATACGGTGATGCAAAAAGTGTGGAATTGGATTGTGTATGCATGCCTAGGTGGTTAGGTGGTGACGCTGGGTGGTGATGGGTCCAGTAAAGTGGTAACAGAGGGAAACGGGCAGATTTTTTACATTCAGATAGGTCTTATTCAGAAACTAGAGGGACTATTGAAATAAGTAAAGCATCAGAATGTAGGAAAGAGTTAACACTCCAACAGGGTCAAGTTAAACCTGTGATATTCTTTCAAGTTGTTGACAAAAAAATTAAAAAACTCATGTCGGTAACAGAGGGAATGAAATATGCAGCACTTTTTTGGGGCAATAAATCCAAACAGTGATAACTCTTGGTTCTCACTTCCATATCCTTAACAAACTGGTTTGAATATTTGCTTCATGTAGTTTTCTACCATATGGTACAAGATTAGGTTGAAAAACCTCTTACTTTTTGACTCATGAGATTTTATATTAAGAAAGGTCATGGTAACGGAGGGAAAAGTAACGGAGGGAAAATTGTGCAAACAAGTAGAAGGTGCAGGATTTTACATAATAACTTTTTTCTTCTGAATACTTTAATATTACTTCAAAATGAAAGGAAACTATTTCTATAAAATATGTCAGTCCTTCCAAGCTAATTTTTATCATTTTAAATTTTTATTTTTTTTTAAATCATGAACCTTCATCAACAGTTCAAAGATGGAATAACACAAGATATGATGAAATACATCCATTTATTTACATGATTTGCAGGTCTTTGAAATTTGGGAAATAATTTTTGTTCCATGTTTCATACATGGTCTGTTTAAAACATATGGAAACTTTAGAACCAAAAATGGTACAGAAAAAAGGTCAACAGTTTCATAAACTAGAGTACATATGTATCTGTTCAATACATTTTTATATCAGATGCATTAACTTGAATTTTTGGCCTTGCTGCATACTTCTGCTTGACCGGGCCCTGATGTATGTCATGTAAATGCATACGTGACCTGAACAGATCTGACCAGAGTTTTGCGTCTTGGGCAGTGTAGATGGAAACGCTACGACAAAGCGTATTCAAAGTTTCCACTCTGGAGGGTGGTTTCAAATGTTTGCATTTTTAAGCCTCAAAAACGCCATCACCGTCTAAACGAAAGGCACTTCTGATAAAATATGTTGCTGTTTTTACCCAAAAGTGTTCTCGTGTAAACGTGTAAAAAGACCTCGCTCACCAAATCCTCTTTTTCCTCTGCTGCTGTGAGTCATTGGGAATAATTTGCCAACAGAGATTCTAACCTGCACAGGCTTTCTAAATGTTTCCACATCTGACAAAGAAGTGGCTGATCTCTAAACAGGTTTGTACACATTACAGATGAGTGTGATTTGAATGTGAGTTGTTGGTACTTCTTGACACAGGGTGGAAGAGGCTCTGAGTAGATAAATACAAAATAGGTAATGCATTCAATGGATTTTTTAAATATTTCTTAAGGTGGCTTAGACTTGGTTTGGTCCTGGTAAGGTCGTGAGTTGGTCCTGGTCTAGTTCAGGACACATTGAATGAAGGTCTGCGGTTCACAGGCTCAGCACATGTTCTCTCTCTGTGGATTAAACAACAATGGAGGGGTTATTCTGGCCAATCAGGAGAGGGTCTTAAGACAAAGGAGACCCAAACAGGTGTAATCCCTCGGGACAGAGGGAGCTCTGGGCTATGGGACATAACCCCCCTCTACTGAATCTGAGTAACACCCAAACTGACTATGAAAATGTGATCCTCCAGTCCTATAAAGACACTTAACATGATGAGACAAACAAAGATAAACAGAAGAAATAAAACAGTTAATGAAAGGTGCTTTTAAAGAGATGGGCTTTTTCAGGGCTTTTTTAAACACAGGGACTGTGGATGAGTCTCTGATGTGTTTGGGGAGGGAGTTCCAGAGAAGGTTCTGTCCTCCCAGGTCTTGTTGTGTTTAGTCCTGGTGTAGAGAGACAGGAGGTTGGCGTCAGATGATCAGAGGGTGTGGTGGGTGTGGTGGGTGTGGTGTGGCCAGGTTATGGAGGGACTTTTACACAGTGGTGAGAAGTTTGATTTGGATGCACTGCGGGACGGGGAGTGAGTGGAGATCTCTGAGGAGGGGGTGATGTCCTGACTCAGACTAGGCCAAGATCTGGAGATGTGCTCCTGACAGGTTGCTCCAGTGGCACTGAAGAATGGGTCAAATGCAGAGGACACATTTTCCATATATGACCACTGCATTGACCATGAGCGCCTCAGTATGATGTCACAGAGATAAAAGGGCAGTCAGTTGAGTGGGTGGACTCATATAAGTATGACTCATTGATTCAAATTTGAGCTTTGACGATAATTGTGCTGCTGTGTGTAAAAGAGGCCACCAGCGCCTTCACTGAAAGTTGTCCTTTTACCATGTAGAGAGAACCATGATGACACTGTTTTAGAAAACATTTATGGAATCAGTTTTAACATTTTCAATGGTCTCATGGTTTGGGAGCATTTCTGCTAAAAACAAGAACTCCCTAAATCAGTTGGTTAAATGGGCGAGTAAGGCCCTCAGTGCAGCCTGGAAAATGTCCCAGAGTATTTTAAGAGACGTGCAGCATCCGCTAAACTCAGAGTTTCAGCTGCTTCACTCTGATCAGAAGCTTTTGGTCCCAAGATCTAGAACGAATCGTTTTAAAAAGAGCTTTGTTCTGGCTGCTGTCGTACTTATGAATAAATTGTAATCTATTTATCTAAAGATTGTGTGTTTTTAACATATTTAAGATTTAAGATTTTAGTCAAGTGTGATGGATGTAATTTAACTAATTGTTTATGGAACAAACCATTCTGCTCTGTAACACTTTACCATTTTATTTTGTAATTGTGTTTTTATACAGGTTTTTTGCACATAATGTGAATGAATGAAATGTGAAAAGTGGAACCTGACCCTCAAATCTGCAAAACTAATTTACCTATGGGTATGAATAAAGCGACCTAACCTGACCTAATGCAGTAGATCTCAACCTGACCTGGCAAACAATTACTACAAATCCAGCTGAACCTGTGCTGCCAGATCTATCACCTGCAGACAGAGGACACATGCAAGTTTGTTTTTTCTCAGTTTAGAACCTCCAGAATTCCCTCCCTGAGCTGCAAAGGCCGCACTAGCACAGACTCAGGATTTCTGCGGGTGCTGGGGTGTGGTAACTTGTCTGTCATGTCCATTGTTTTTGTAATGAAGGATAAATTAGCTTTAGAATTGTTACCAGTAAACGTTATATTTGAATTGAACATTACCTCATATCTCATAATGTGTTAAAATCTAAATCTCACATCCAGTTCTTTTCTTTTCCACGGCTCCATGACGTTTGCCATAGAAATTCACAATTAAAAAACAAATATATCTTTGAACAGCTCAAAAGTCCTCAAAAAGTCCTTCAAAACTGGAAACAAGTCACTTAGGAAAATATGAGTTATCTGTTACGACGGCAAGAAAACAATCAGACACTGGATAATGGCAGAAAAAGATCCAGATCCATGTCTCTGCTCTTCTGTCCTCTCTGTTTCTGTCTCTCCTCTGTCCTCTCTATATGTGTCTGCTCCTCTGTCCTCTCTGTTTGTGTCTCTACTCCTCTGTCCTCTCTGTACGTCTCTGCTTCTCTGTCCTCTCTGTACGTCTCTACTCCTCTGTCCTCTCTGTTTGTGTCTCTACTCCTCTGTCCTCTCTGTTTCTGTCTCTCCTCTGTCCTCTCTATATGTGTCTCTCCTCTGTCCCCGGCCACTCGCTCCGTGGAGACCAGCTGCTGTCGGGTGTCAGGTTCCCGTCTCTCGTCCTCACGCTGTGCTCCACTGGCCTCGGGACTCTCCAAAAACCTCCTTGTGCCTCACGACAACAGCCCACACATGGCCCACCATGGAACTTTTCCAGAGAAGGGTTGTCTACCTGCTTGTCTCCTTTTTTTACCTGCTATGTTTCACAAGTTTAATGCCATATTGTGTATAAAATTCCCGAACAAAGCAATAGCATCACAGGGATAAACTCAGACGGCAGAGCGTCCACCTCAACAGTACACAAAAAGTGTTGAAGCTTGTAAAATAAAGGCTGAAATAAATGGACTTGACTTTTCCAAAAGTATTTACTGAAATAAAGTTTGTAAGTAACGAGGGAACTGTAAACTTTCCTGGACGAGAGCTGATTGTCTGCCAAAGCGACTGACACGGTGTCCTCTCTATCACCAAAAAAACATCATTTATTTATTGGGGTTTCCTTGACAAAGACAATTAAACAGATCCTGTCCATCAGACACGTGTTAGAAAGTCAGCTACATTCTAAAACTGAACAAATCATTTCTGGAACCTTTTTAGAAATACTATTGTTTTGTGCAGACAAAACAATAGTGCGTTCCACAATAATGCATTAACCTTCTTCATCTTGTGTGTATTCAGTTACAGATCTTTGTATTGCTCTATAAAGTATTTTTAAAAAACATGTATTCGTACACTGAGCGGAGTCTCCTCTCCGCAGATCTGGCTTGTAACTTAAGTTAGGTGAAGTTAGGTGTTTATTTCCAGGAGGACAGATGTACACTGTGTCCTAAAAGTGTAACATCATTACACAGGTTGATAATTTTGTCGCTTCTTGTTGAAATAAACTTGAAATTTTCACAGAATGTACAGAAACAGATCAAGATTTTATAGTTAATGGGTTTTTTTTTGTTCTGTTTTCAGGTTGATCCGTTCACTCCCAAAGAGAAGTCATTTTGCGTCTTGGAATCTGCCCACACACTCACCTAAGACTGTGCAGCTTCAAAGAGTGTGTATACATGCACATCAGTGTCCAGGTTATTAGCCAAATCCTGGTTCTGTCAGTATTCAGAATACTGAGAAACCAGGACACTCATATCCCTGTGTACATGATCAAATGGAGTATCCCGGTTTCTTCACATAATCTTACAAATGCGCAAGTGCAAACATTAACTTTATTTAATTTAATAAACCAGGAAAAATACAAACAACCATGAGCTCCTTTAGCGTCAGAAGCTCGGGAGGTTTAACCAGCGGTAAGGAGCTCTGAGATCTCCCACAATCCACTGCACACATCAAACCCAACAGATTCTTCATTCAAATCTTCTGCATAAATAAACTCAACTTTACAACATATAAACCATAACCACTGTAGAGCCACATCAGCCCGTCTGATCAAATAATTCAGCTTTGATCACATTTGTTTATGTTTTACTGAAACAAAACTTAAGACCGCATGGCTCATTTGCATAAACTGTTAGCACTGATAAAAAAGTAAAAAATAAACAGCTCACTTGTACGCTGAAGCGGTTCAGCTTCTGTCGGACTAAAGGACACGACTCAGTGGATTATGTGTGTTTTTTTCTGTGACAGAGGGGTGATGATGATGGTGAGTCTGTTCTGTGTGTATATTGTAGGAGATGTTTCATGTTTAATTTTTAAGCAATCATATGTGTGCAGGTCATACAAGTGCAGATTGTTCGTGTGCAGGTTTAGTGCAGTTCCTTATTCTACAGTCATTTCACTCATGTATGGTCACTTTATTTATGTTGGTCACTTTATTTATGTCACTACTCTTGTGATGAAAAGACTGGAAAGTGTTTGTCTTTTGGACGCATGAGCACTCAACTTTATGTTGCAGTATTCGGGACACATACATGCCACAGTATCCCGGCTACTAGGGCTGGACGATATGGATCAAAAAATATATCTGGATATATTTTGCTGTATCTCGACATATGATATATATCTCGATATCTGTACAGGAAAAAATAACCCCCTAAAACTGAAAACTGCAAAAACAAATACCCCAAATTCCAGAAGGTCTTTTTTTCAATTGAAGTGCAAGAGGTGGGCAGTTCATGTAGGAACAAAGTGCTTCTGCCACATTTAAGATTACAAAAAATCCCTAATTACATAAATAATAATTTAACTGTAAAATAAAAGAAATAATACATATTTCCTTCTTTTCATTCATAAATAAAACAACTCAACACAAGCTCATCTTTGCATTAACTTTGTTTTCCAGACCATAATCATAACCATGAGCTCCTTTAGCAGAGGAAGCTCAGGATGTTCCTTATTTTAATAGATCCATGTTCCTCACCAGCGTAAGGAGCTCTGAGGTTTCCCATAATCCACTGCAGATCAAACCAAAACCACATGGCTCATTTGCATAAACAACCGCACTCCTTGTGCCGCTCATGTGGTTCAGCTTCTTTTGGACTAAAGGACATGACTCAGTGTTCATATGAGTGTTCTCTCTGTGACAGAGGATGTGCTGCTGATGGTCTTGTCTGTAAATGGTGGAAAAGTTTCGTGGTGCTAGAAGTTTTTCATTGGCACCAACTTTGGGCATTTACAGTGATAGTGAGGAGAGAGTGAGACACAAGCAGCAAAATCGGGGAGGCGGGGCCCCGCGCACAGAGAAGGCAAACAAGCGAAGCGGAGAAATCAAAATTGAATATAAGCATTATATATATATATACGATATGTCAGAATCCATATCGAGTTAAATATCGAGATATCGCCCACCCCTACCGGTTACTATTGGAATAAACCAGCTACAGTATCCTGGTTTCTCATAACTGGGATACTGCCTTACTTGTTATATTGAAACCGGGATACTATGTTTACATCCACCATGACAAAACCAGGATACTCAAAAAACCCGATCATAACCAGGATACTGATGTGCATGTAAACACACTCACTGAAACATTTGGAAAAACTGGAAAATCTGGACTTGGTACCAACCTCGACATCATCACTGAGCTGGACTTAGTCGTTTTCAAGATAATTGTTTTAAAATGATGTCAGTTTTTTTGGGATGCCCTGTAT
This sequence comes from Boleophthalmus pectinirostris, assembly GCF_026225935.1. Lineage (NCBI taxonomy): Eukaryota > Metazoa > Chordata > Actinopteri > Gobiiformes > Gobiidae > Boleophthalmus > Boleophthalmus pectinirostris. The sequence goes on along the minus strand of NW_026571133.1, from coordinate 46,518,910 downwards.
ATAGTCTGAAGTTAAAAGCTATACTGTGGAACATTCTAGGCAAAGCAGCATCTTTATGGAGACAAGACTGTGTACACTTCACCAGAAAAGTTCCACGGTGCAGCTTTAATGTCTCGTTCTCAGGCCCATCCGCCGTAGCACATTAGCCTTAGCCACATTAGCTTTAGCCTCATTAGCATGCCGCCACTCATCACGTCTTGTTAGCCCTCGGAGGTCAGAGCGGAGCGCGGGTCAGGACATCATTAATCCCGACAGCACTCAAACGCCTCACGCTGGCTTCACTGACCCGCACACACCAGCTGTCATTACATTACACTGATGGAGGAGGAGGAGGAGGAGGATGAAGGATAATGGAAGATTCATCATGACAAACCAGAGATCCTCCAGTGCAGCTAATTCAATTGTTCTGGAGATCAAAAGCCTCTTCAAACTGCTCATACTATAAGACTAAAACTACACTGACCACTACTTCAAAATCTAAAACTGGGCCATCCCCGTTTTTTTGGTGGTTGGTAATAATAAAATTGTGAAACGAGTTTGTAATTAAGGAAAACTGTTCTGCAAAGACTTTTCTTGATGAACATGTGAGTCAGTACAGTCACATTTTCTTTGTGTTTTGGTCATTTTTAAGCAGATTTTTTTTTAATTTTACCAAAACAAATGACGCTTTATGCTAGGAATGTCCCAATCACATTTTTTTGCCCCCGAGTCTGAGTCCTTTGCTTTTGAGGATCTGCCGATACCGAGTCCCGATCCGATACTTCTATAAAACATTATAAAATGAACAAAGAGCAAAGAATAAGATGCAGGATGGGTGTGGGATCAGATTGTGTTGATTTTAATGTGTAGTATTTGGGCTGAACTTGTGAAAAATCAAATGTCCAAAACTTTAATTTTATTAACTTCTTGACTTAAATCTTGACTTTTCACAGTCTGGTTTTGGAATGTGTAACTTAGTAAACTTAATGAACTGGACAAAAAAGGAACCAGACCAGAACCAGATCAGACCTGAGACTCTGCACAATCTACACTTTGGATATTTGATATTATATGTTTGCATGTGCATTATATTTGAAACATTTAGGCTCATCTACGAACTCCAAATAATACAAAATCTTACCAAATAAAAACGAGATGACAGAAGCCCCACAGCCTCTCTCCCCCGACCGCCCCCACTGCCCCGCACCAACACCACATCCACAAACCCACAGTGGAGCACCGCAACATCAGTCCCACTGTTCAATAGACATTTTATGCCGCTTTTTCCACCCTTTCCACCAAAAGTGCCAGCTCTGTTGTGCAACATCCAAACAAACAGCACCGTGCGATGACGTGCAGGTGTGAACACGGGCCACAGAACCACAGGTAACAGCGCCCAAGCACGACACAGCCCAAAAGTCCCAGCGCAAGTGTGACACTAGAACAGCAGGCTCTGGGACAGACAGACGCGCTGACTGCACGTCCCTGAGCAAATCCCACACCTCAGAAAAACTGCTGTGTCCTGTGTGTCCTGTGTGTTATATACGTATATTATTTTTCCGATACCTGATCGGAACATAACGTCTGAGTCCGCAGTCATGTGATCGGAAATCGGCGCTGATCACATGACTGCGGACTCGATCCGGACTCATCTGGACAACTCTACTTTATGCCTCTTACTCTTGTCAGGGATAAAATTAGTCAAAATTAGGAACATCTGGGACATTTCTTGTGTAAAACTGGGACAAATCAATGTTTTTTTGATCAATCCACTAGGACAGGAGACACAGGGCTCAAAACTGGTCCTCTCCTGAGTAAATATGGATGTCTGGTCACCTTAAATAAAACTACAATTTCAATATCACAATGGCAATTAAAAATACTCTTCTTTAGACAATACAGAGTCATTCTCATCTTAAAATAATTATAAGTTCTTTAAAGAAGCACTGTGTAACTTTTCAAGTGAAGGGCCTACCACGTGCTTGTCTCAACAGAAATCTTTTCTTTTAGAATGTTCCACAGTGTAGAAAAGTTCTAAACAAGACGTATAGTGCTTGTGTCTAATCTATGACCGCCGTGCATCATTTTATAATTTGGACATTTTAAATCACCATTTTCATTTAAAACGACCCAAAGAAACACGTCCTTTGACTTCTGTGGTACAAAACAGTGGATCTCAATGGGAGCTGACGTAGCTGTACACACCATGACAACCAAGAGCCATATGCTGTGGCTCAAATAGATAGATCATATATAGATAGCTCCACATCACACTATTTTATGTTTGTTTGAGCAAGGCACATTCCAAACATGATGATCTGCACATGTACATGTTTGGGACCATTTCTGGTTTAAAAGGAGTAAGATGAAATTTTAAAAACGTATCATGTCCTACCCCAGTTGTTTTACCTTCACAAGTGGTTGACACATACATACATAAACACATATATACATACATGCACAAATATATTTTCATTTGTGGTTGTACGAATAAATAATAATGACAAAGAAGGCACAAAGTTTATCATTTATGATTGTACAAAATAAACAGTAATGAGAATGAAAAATGTATGGATTTTTTATTTTTTTTTTCAAAACATTTTAAAAACATTTGGACTGAAATAAACCTGGCTCAGGGTTCGAACAAGGGAGAGTCCACACATCTTTAAAAAAATGGTTCAAAAATAGATATATATTTAAAAGCAAGGTGCAAATAAAGTTGTGGCCGCACGGTGGAGAGGAAAGAAGAGAGTGTCACTTTTAAGGGTGATGGGACACACCCACAATCAGGTGCAGCTCGATGGTTGGCCCTCCCACTTTGGAATCTGGAAGGGAGGGGGGGGCAGCAACACCATAAACCTGCACCCACAAAATACAGACCCAAGCTGGGGTCGTAACAGCAGGGGATGCACAATTACACAGACCAAGATGCGCAATTTTTAACTGCACTTAGAGCCAATTTTCAATTGTTATGAACACAGACGCTCAGAGCAGCAACCATTTTGACTCACTACACTCTTTGGCAAAGTTTGGCCTAATCAAAATGGACGGAGCTCATGAGTTTGGCAGAAAACAAAGTTCCTATTGGACACTTGTTTTCCCTGCATCATAGGATAATAGAGGCTTTGCACCATCACATGTCCTCTATAGCAACGGTACCTACGCCGCCATGACACCAGGCACACTATGTCATTGACTTCAGCAGCATCGGAAAAACATGGGCAGGTTTTGCTGTGTATTTGGTGGTTCTAGACACTCTGAATGGGATAAAACGATTTGTTTCTTCACTGTTCCTCTGGAAATGACTCATCAGGAGCTAACCCTAACCCTATCGGGGTCACGTGACGTTGCAAAGCCTCTATACCAGAAATATCCTCAAAAAGCCGCAACTCTCAGCTTTTCAAGGAACGTCATGGTTGAAAAGTTACGCATGGTTTTATAAAACCCAAATTTCCAGGTATCATATACGACATATAAATATAAAGAGTATATATAAAGAGTCAAGTGTGATCTTAAGAATAAGCATCTGCTCATTCACAAAACAACTGCAGCTTCAGATTCAGGTTTGAACACGAGCGGCTCCTCGTATCTCAGGAGGACACACGCCGCCCCGACAATCCCTTTAAATCCTGCTTCATATTTACGAGAGGAAAAGTACAAGTGCGAGTATGAGCAGAACGAGCACGAGGGAGTGAGAGAACACACACAGACAGCTGCCCGTGTATGTGTGTGTGCGTGTGTGTGTGCGTGTGTGGTGCTGCAGATTGTGAGTGATAGGTGTGAAGACGTTACGCTGTAAAAATACTAAAATACAACAAGTTTAAGAGTGAGTTGTACTTAATCTGGAGAAAACTTGTAGTACTTTCTCTGTGTGGGGGGAAGTATTCATTACATCAACTCTCCATGAGATAAGTTTTTTATTATTATTAGATGAATGTTAAAGGTACACTGTGAAACTTTTCATGGTGCAGTGTCCCTCTTCTGTTTCTAGACAATGGCCAAGTTACAGGTCAGGTGTGTGGAAAGGCAAGCTCGCTCAATTGTATGTATTTATTGCAATAAATGTGGAATTAGATGAACAAGCGTGTTAGAGAGAGAAAAAACAAGAGAGAGAAATGAGGGAAAGGAGGAAACACGAGTGAGAGAGAAGAGAGAGACAAGAGACATGAGAGAGATGAGACAGGAGAGAGACAAGAAAGTGAGATGAGAGAGACAGAGAAAGCGACTAGAGAGAGAGAGATGAGAGAGACAATACAGAGTTGAGAGACAAGAGAGACAGAGACAAAAGAGAGACAGAGATAGATGACAGAGAGAGAGAGATGAGAGAGAGAATACAGAGACAGAGAGAGTTGAGAGAAAGAAACAAGAGAGAGACAGAGAGACATGATAGAAAGAGACAATAGAAACAGAGAGATGAGAGAAAGAGACAAGAGAGAGACAGAGAGAAAAAGACAAGAGAGAGACAGAGAGACATGAGAGAAAGAGACAACAGAGACAGAGAGATGAGAGAAAGAGACGAGAGAGAGAGATAGATGACAGACAGAGATGAGAGAGAGAACACAGAGACAGAGAGAGATGAGAAAGAGACAAGAGAGAGACAGAGATAGATGACAGAGAGAGATGAGAGACAGACAAGACAGAGAAAGAGAGAGAAAGAGAGAGAAACAGAGAGAAAATAGAAAGACAGAGAGAGATGAGAGAAAAAGACAAGAGAGACAGAGATAGATGACAGAGAGAGAGAGATGAGAGAGAGAATACAGAGACAGAGAGAGATTGAGAGAAAGAGACAAGAGAGAGACAGAGAGAGAGATGTGAGGGAGAGACAAGAGAAAAAGACAAGAGAGAGAGAGTGAAGAGAAAGAGATGAGAGAGAGACAAGAAAGTGCGATGAGAGAGAGCCAGAGACAGAGAATAGAGAGAGATGAGAAAAAGAGACAGAGAGAGATGAGAGAGAGAAGAGAGAAACGAGAGAGAGGGGAGAGTAAAAGATTAGAGGTAGATGAAAGAGATTAAAGAGATGAGAGAGAAAGAGACAAGAGATGAGAGAAAAATACAAGACACAAGAGAGATGACAAAAAAAGCGATGAGAGACAAGAGAGAGACACGAAAGAGACACGAGAGAGATGAAAAAGAGACAGAAGCAAGGACGGTGAGGTATATTTATATTCTTTATTTATCTGTAATATTTCTAAATTCCTCTCTTTTTCTCTTTCTTTAATTATGAGAATCAATAATTCATTTAGTGTAAGAATTGCCAAAAGCCATTTCTCTTGCAAAACAAAAGTAATAAAAGCAGTGATACGGAGCGTCGGATTACTGAAGGTAAATCTATTTTCCATCTGTCCTTGGGCCGTCAGTATAATGTCACTGTCTCCTCTTATATCCCTTTAACAAATGATCCCCAATAAATAATTACAGGATATATATGACGCAAAATCAACTCTTGTGAGCTTTAGTTTGTGATGAGAAAACAACATTATAACACAGATCAGAAAATAGAGCAAAATGAACTAAGGATGTAACAATAACCGAAGTATCGTGATATCGTATCGTCAAAGTCCTCATAATAATATCGTGGACCATCACAATATATCGAATTACAAGTCTCTTTGCTTAAATGAAAAGTTTTGGTGCAGCAACAGCTAAAAAAAAAGAGAGAACTACATAGACCATGATCCTTTGCTCCATTTCAGTGCAGACTACAAGAAGAAATAACAGTTCTAACACTTTAAAGTCTTAGTTCTTTGGGTTAACTCTTGTCAAACCATTTTAAGAGGAAAAAGTTTCATATTCACAGTTATAGCTGTTTAGTCTGCACAAAATATCACAATAAATGTCGTAAAATATCGTACCGAGAGATTTGGATATTGTTCCATCCATAATCATGAGTCTCCCCACCACATCGTGAGCTTTCCTACGATATCGCAATAAATATCGTACCATGAAGTTCATACCGTGACGATATCGTATTGTGAGACTTGGATATCGTTACACCCCTGATATCAACCCTTTAAACTGATTAAAGGGTCTGCAACAGATTTAAACCATGAGTCATGAGTAGGAATGGGCATGATTAGTTGACTAATAGATAATTGATCATGAAGAATTTTGTTGATTACACTAATTTCTAATCGACAAACCAAATGTAGGTTTCTGGGCGTAGATATGAAGCTGCTTCTAACAGAGCAAACACTGGAGTTGCGGCCTCAATACCACGTTTTGGCTCTGGCTCCTTGGAGACACTGCACCACTCAGTGAGAGTGTTTACATTACATCTGTGTCTCGGTTTCGTCGTGGTGCATGTTTACACTGTAGCCCAGTTACTACAACAAAAAGAGCTGTGATAAACCTGCACATGTACGATCTTTGAAAACATCACGACACACACAGAACAGACTCACCATCAGCATCAACATCCCTCTGTCACAGAGAGAACACTCATATTCCACTGAGTCATGTCCTTTAGTCTGACAGAAGCTGAACCGCATCAGCGCACAAAAGCATTTTGTTTTGTTTTTTCTTAGCTCAGTTTATGTAAATGAGCCATGCAGTTTTAAGTCTGGTTTCTGTGAGACTTGCACAAAACTGAATTAAACACATGATAATGTCAAACGGGCTGATGTGGCTCTAGAGTGGTGATGTTTATATGTTGTAAAGTTGAGTTTATTTATGCAGATTAGTAACAGTAATAATAATGATGATACTTATTATATAAAATCATCAATGATTAATCAAAAATCGATCATTAATTCTCCAGACGATCGATTAATAAAATTTCATCGAATGCTCGTCCCTAGTCGTGAGTCAAACTTTTAGCCTTGTCTTTGTTGCTCTTGAAAATGCACCAAAAACGAGAATCAAGTGTCTGTTGAGAGTGTCAGGCAGTCAGTTATCAATGATTCTTAATAACAACATGCCTGATTGGATGAAAAAAGGTGACCCTGTCTGTTGCTTCTGTATTCGTTAATACATGAGATTGATTTTAGCAGCTTTTAATACATCACAAAATGCATGATGTGAAGAGTAATTATCTTGACCAGAATACATTAAATCAGATACAGGCTCTTTAAAGGTCCACTAAACACCAAAATCACTTTGTTTCTATTGATTCTCTATGCAAATGGGTCTAAAATAGAAATATATACCTATCTCTGGTCTTATTTTGGCATTTTTGTGCATATTTATTAAAAATTTGTGTCTGTATCAGTCTCTTTAGGATCAACTACAGTCAGAACATTTGAATTTTTGGGTTGGACTAACGGAGTCAATGAGTCAGATGCAGGTTATTACGTGACGAGCACAGACCTGGCGTCTACGGGCGGGACGTGAGGAGCTCCTCTCAGTCCCGCCCTGACCTGGCACCACCGGGCACCGACATGTCCCGCCATGTCTGGAGAAAAGGGAAACGGCGTGATCCGAGCACAAATGTCCGCTCTGTTTCAAAGTCCGGAGCACACTGGTCCACGCTGTGTTGGATTATTGTGGCTGACAGTAGACTGTCAATCATCGCTCCAGATCCCGCCCCACACCCACTCCCCAAAACCCACCAAACACCGCTCACTCTGGAGGCTTTTTCAGATTTTGCTTAGAGGCAGAGTAAAGGTTTGGGAGGGTGTTTAATGGTTCTTTAGGGATTCTGAACCAGGAGATCATGATTGCGCTAAAAAAGTCTACTCAAATAATCTTTTATTGTGTCACCACGTCTCATAATAATTCCACTTTTCCTCCTTCAACTCTATTACATAATTACTAGAATAATACATAAAAATCACAACATATTGATATGAGTGTGTTCATAAGAGGGAGGTGAAATGTTATTGTGATGATTATTGTGAGAATAAAACATCACACTTTAACTAGTATTCAGGATTACAGACAACACGGCTAAACAACTGTGAAATTCTTCATTTTCTTTTCATTTGCATTCCTCTACTTTTAACAAGTCTCAGAAACAAGAACAGAGTTGTGCTGTCACGGTAAAGTGAACAATATCTGACAAGAAAACACTTTACATTTAGAAGCAGACAGTGCACTCATTTTGATACAATATTTATGTTCTGGGACACGACAAATACATGGGGGAAAAAACTGATTTTTCTGGAGGGTAAGTAAATTATCACAAATCATATATATATATATATATATATATATATATATATATATATATATATACACACACACACACACACACACATATATATATACATATATATATACACATATATATATATATATATATATATATATAAGTTCTCATGATATACTTCTCACTATAAACTAAATACAACAGTGAACTCCTCAGGGCGGCCCAAAGGGAGAGCAGAGACACAACCAACAACATTCTTTGAAAAAAAATGGCAAATGCATCATATACTTATATATACTTATTAAATATAAAGAGTATATATAAAGTGTCAAGTCTGATGTTAAAAATAAGTGACTCTCCTCATTCACAAAACAAAGCAGAGCACTGGTAATGTCTTGAGAATATTGTGAGACTGGAGAGGAAGGGGAAGATAGAGAGAAAAGAGAGAGATAAAAGAGAGAGAAACAAGACACATGAGAGATGAGAGAGAGATAAGAAAGACGAGAGAGAGATGTGAAGGACAGACGAGAGAGATATATGAGAGGTAGAGGAATGAAAGAGAGAGACGAGAGAAAGAGACGAGAGAAAGATGAGAGAGACAAGAGAGGTAGAGGGATGAGAGAGAGACAAGAAATAGGGACGATGAAGAGATAAAAAAGTGAGACAAGAGACAGATGAGAGAGAGATGAGAGAGACAGATATGAGGGAGAGATGAGAGAGACAGAAAGACGAGAGGGAGAGACGAGAGAGACAGAAAGACGAGAGGGAGAGACGAGAGAGAGATGAGAGAGGTGCAAGAGAGAAATGAGAGAGAAATGAGAGAGAAACAAGAGGGGCAGAGAGACAAGAGAGAGACAAGAAAGAGAGAAGATGAACAGGGGTCCGGTCAAGTGGTAACGGAGGGAAACGGGCAGATTTTTGACATTGAAATAGTTCTTATTGAGAAACTAGAGGGACTATTGAAATAAGTAAAGTATCAGAATGTAGGAAAGAGTTACACTCCAACAGGGTCAAGTTAAACCTGTGATATTCTTTCAAGTTGTTGACAAAAAATTTAAAAACTCATGTCGGTAACTGAGGGAATGAAATATGCAGCACTTTTTGGGCAATAAATCCAAACAGTGATAACTCTTGGTTCTCACTTCCATATCCTTAACAAACTGGTTTGAATATTTGCTTCATATAGTTTTCTACCATATGGTACAAGATTAGGTTGAAAAACCTCTTACTTTTTGACTCATGAAATTTTTTTTATTAAGAAAGGTCATGGTAACGGAGGGAAAAGTAACGGAGGGAAAATTGTACAAACAAGTAGAAGGTGCAGGATTTTACATCATTTGTCAACTTTTTTCTTCCGAATACTTTAATATTACTTCAAAATGAAAGGAAACTATTTCTATAAACTATATCAGTCCTTCCAGCAAATTTTTATCATTTTAAATACTTTTTTTTTTTTTTAAATCATGTACCTTCATCAACAGTTCAAAGATGGAATAACACAAGATGTGATGAAATACATCCATTTATTGACATGATTTGCAGGTCTTTGAAATTTGGGAAATAATTTTTGTTCCATGTTTCATACATGGTCTGTTTAAAACGTATGGAACTTTAGAACCAAAATTGGTACAGAAAAAAAGGTCAACAGTTTCATAAACCAGAGTACATATGTATCTGTTGAATACATTTTTATATCAGATGCATTCACTTGAAATTTTGGCCTTGCTGTTTACTTCTGCTTGACCGGGCCCAGAGATAAATGAGAGATGAGAAAGAGATGAGAGATTGACAAAAGAGACAGAGAAACGAGAGAGAGATGAGAGAGAGGTGAGAGTATATAGAGCGGAGCAACAGTAAACGTCAGTGCAGTCCAGCGGGAGAACAGAGACAGAAACAGCATCAGCACCACGGACAGCTCCGGCTCCAGCTCAATACAAACGGCCCTCTGCTGCTGCTGCTGCTGCTGTGTCAATGGACACGCCGATACTGCCGATGTTACACACACACGGAGGGGCACAGGACACAGCGTACAAGCACACGTCATCTACGTGTCTGCAGGGTGAGGGACAGACCCCAAGACGCCAGCAACAACCCGCGATCACCAATGAAACATGGGGGAAGGAGCAGGTTTAGGCCGTGAGCTCAATAGGTCAGCGGTCAATACAAAGGTCAGCGCAGAAAGAGCTTATAACACTGTCGATAATCAGTCAATAAACAAGATGATGTTAAAGATACACTGTGTAACTTTTCTTGGTGGATGGTTTGTCAGTGGCTCATGGCATAGAACAGGAGTGGGCGATTCTTTATTCCATGAAAAACAGAAAATATTGTGGCGGGCCAGGCCAAAAAACTCAATTATGCATAATATGAATTGTATTTGTTGATAAAAAAATCTGTACATATCGTTAGTCCAATGAGATTCATTTGCTTTTCCGATATTTTATGTTATTAGGTTCTTTTTTCAGACCAAGAGTTTTGTTTCATACCTCTCGTCCCGGCAACACAGGTTGAATCAGAGATGGTTATGGAAACGGAACTCCTTGACACATTGTTGTCCATGACTTGAGCGTAATTGTCCAAAGAGGTTCATTTGGTCTTCCGAATCTCATTGGACTATTACACTCAAGTCATGGACAACAACATGTCAAGGAGTTCCAGAAATTAGAAGAACTGGAATCAAAAAGGGCATGTTTCCGTAACCATCTCTGATTCAACCTGCCTTGCCGGGACGAGAGGTATGAAACAAAACTCTTGGTCTGAAAAAAAACAAAAACAAATAACAATAAATATCATTGTTTTGACAAGTTGGTCAGACTGGTAAGAGTTTATGTTATGACTAACCTGTTTATACGAGAACGCTTGCAGGTAAAAACGACAAAATATTTTATCGAAAGTGCTTTTCGTTTAGACGGTGACGGCATTTTTGGGGCTTAAAAATGCAAAAATCTGAAACCACCTTCCAGAGTGGAAAAGTTGAATACACTCCGCCGTAGCGTTCCCGTTTATACTCCCCAAGACACAAAACTCTGGTCAGATCTGCTCACGTCGCCTACGCATTTACATCACATGGCATGCCTACTCAGTTGAGTTCCACACACTTTTGCGTCACTGTATACGCGTGTATAATCTGCATAGATTTCTCATCTAAACACGGAACAAAAAGTGAAGACGCGACGTCACTTTTGCATCTTCTGTTCAGACCGTCATCATATAAAAGTAACTAAGCCTAAGCAATGAAAAAGTGAGGCTGCTGAACAAAAAACACCTCTAAAATAAAAGCAATGCAGCTTTAGTCCACGCATGAGATCAAATTGTAAAATATGTTTGTTTTGTAATTCCACATGAGCTTAAAGGGACAGTGTAGAATTTTGGACATAAGAACTTATTTTCTAGTGAGTGTTGGAGACGTGTGGAGACACTTTTTTGAATTATTCCATCCAGTCACCAGACCAGATTACAGGTCAGATGTGTGGAAAGGCAAGCTCTATTACCGTAACAATGCATGTTTTCATTCATTTTATTAGATTTTATTGTATTTATTTAAAATGTATATTATTTATTATGACAGTGATAAATAATATAACTGACAGTAGCATTTGTCCACTGATCTGAAGGTTGGTGGTTCGAATTAGGGCTGGGCGATATGGATCACAAAAAATATATCTATTAAATATATTTTGCTATATCTCGATATACGATATATATCTCGATATATGTTCAAGAAAAAATAACCCCCTAAAACTGAAAACTGCAAAAAAACTATGCCAAATTCCACAAGGTCTTTTTTTTTTACTGAAGTGTAAGAGGTTGGCAGTTCATATAGGAACATTTAAGATTACAAAAAACCCTAATTACATAAATAATAATGTAACTGTAAAATAAAAGAAATAATACATATTTCCTTCTTTTCATTCATAAATAAAACAACTCAACTCAAGCTCATCTTTGTATTAACTCTGTTATCCAGAACCAGAACCAGAAACAGAACCATGAGCTCTTTTAGCAGAGGAAGCTCAGGATGTTCCTCATTTTAACAGATCCATGTTCCTCACCAGCGTCAGGAGCTCTGAGGTTTAATCCCACAATCCACTGCAGATCAAACCCAACATTTCCAAACACTATTGTACAAGTGACACTGCAGCAGATTATTCATTAAAATCTTCTGCATAAATACACTTTACAACAAATAAAGCATAACAACTATAGAGCCACATGAGCCATTTTGACATTATAATGTGTTTAATACAGTTTTGCGCGGAGGCGACGAGAGAGAAGGTAAACAAGTGAAGCGGCAAATTCTAAATTTAATATAAGCATTATATCGATATATACGATATGTCAGAATTCATATCGAGTTTAAAAACTATCTCGATATATTTAAAATATCGATATATCGCCCACCCCTAGTTCGAATCCTGTCCTCGATATAAACTTCATGGGTTGAGCGGTCAGATCCACTGACACACAGGTTGGCGGTGTGATTCCAGCTTCCACAGATGAATGCTGTCGTTGTGTCCCTGGGCAAGACACTTAACCCACCTCACCCTCAGTGTCTGTGTACACTGGTGTATGAATGGGTGAGTGGTTCCTTGTTGTAAAGAGCTTTGAGTGACTTAAAGATGGAAAAGCGCTAAATAAAAACCATTTACCGTGATATTATATAATATTATATTTATTTATTCTGCAATAAACATACTTGGAATTGAATAGTTGTGTTTAATGAATTAAATTGGATCATTCCACACAAAGCAATAACATCATCCAGGAGAAATCCTACCAGAAAAGTTACATAGTGGACCTTTAAAATCTGGGTTATTGGGTTGGGTTGTTCTGTGTCAATAGCAAATGTCAGCACAGAATGAGCTTGTCAATAAATCAATACAAAACTGCGCAAAGAGTTAAAAATATCAGACCACGTCAAATTCAATGAGCAAACAAGGCCTGATTGTTTGTCATTCAGCACTGTACAGTGACACTCACATCCACGATGTGAGTGTCACTGTACAGTGACACTCACATCGTGAGTGACACTGTACAGTGACACTGTACAGTGTCACTGTACAGTGTCTAATGTCGGGCATAAGAGACTGTCATGGATGAAATTCAAAGAGAGACTGACATGGAGTTTGGTTTTGTCCTTGCACAAAGTCTGGATGACACACAGACCTCAGAATCTCACAGCTACAGCCACACCTAGAACAGACACGACACGCTTCCTGTGCTCCTTTACTTTGCCTAAACCAGGGATCAGCAACCTTAAATACTCAAAGATCCACTTGGAGCGTCTCGCACAGAAAAAGAAAACACCCGGAGACACAAAACCCCTTTGACTCTAAAATGAGGAGAACACTGCAGATAATTTTTTACCTGTATGCTCTGTATAGAAGACTGTAGAGTGTTGCATTTATGAACTCAATGAAATGCTACAGAGAATATATGTCCATTCATATACACGGTCTATATGTACAACCTGCAGACTTAGAATCTCTGTAAAGTTTAACATGAACCATCTCCAACACGACACACACAGAACACACTCACCATCAGAAGCACATCCTCTGTCATAGAAAGAACACACATATTCCACTGAGTCGTGTCCTTTAGTCCGACAGAAGCTGAACTGCATCAGCGACACAAAGAGCTCTTATAGTTTATGCAAATGGGCCATGTGGTTTTAAGTTTCATTTCTGTAAAACATAAGAAAATGTGCACAACGCTGCATGAAACACATAATTATTCTATTCTATTTGAGTCCTCATAGGAAATAAAAATCCAAACTTAAATTATCCACCCGCAGTGAACCAAAAACACCGTCTGCTTCTGTGTTCTGTCATCATTTTATCACGTGTCTCAGTCTCATCGGCCGTGATTGAAAATGCATTTGCCCATGTAGCATTATACTTTCTGTTTTCTTCAGAAACTTTTCTTTTCTTGGATTTATCCATCATTTACCTATCATGGGTCGAAAAGCTCAATAAATCATGCCGCTGGTGTAGGACCTGGTAAATCCGGGTTGGTTTTGATGCAAATTTTGAGCGACAAAAAAATATCAAAAACATTTTATTTGAATGTTACACGATTACCATTATCTACAAATATAGAATTACATTTAAAAATGAACAAACTTAAATAAAAATACATTGTAATTATATATTCATAATTTATTTTCCAAAGTCACAGGGAGCCATAACAGAAGGACACAAGAGAACAGAGCCGCTGGTTGCCAACCATTGGCCTACACCAAGAACTAATGCACTGAAAAAACTTGTATATACAAAGCCATTTCTCACTGGAATAAGACGCCTCAAGAAATGATGCTGATCCACAATCATCTTACTTTTAAAAAACATCTTAAGAAATCAATGCTAATCAAACTGTTTTTAACTGTTTTTATGTATTAAACTATTATGTGATTTACTGTTAATGTACGATCAATGTGTTTTTGTGTGATTTTATGATTGGAGTGGACCCCAGGAAGACTAGTCTGTGTAAATGCAGAGACTAATGAGGATCCTTAACTAAACAAAAGAAATAAACAGTTCAAATACAAGAAAGAAATTCATTAAAACACTTTTGCAAACTAAAAGGTACACTGTAACATTCTGAGCCTCAAAATAAACTGTTCCATGTGTCATGTATTCAACAGTATTTAATATCGTAACTATGGTGTTTGGCGTGTTAAATACTGAATAAAAAATATGATGATAATATACTGTGATATATGGGAATTGTTAGAAGAGAAAACTGACACCGTACAGACTATTTCTGAGGTATTTTCCACCTCTTTCCAAAGCCATTCAATCCAGCTCACCACATTTGTACACTTTAAAACCACAATACCAGTCAGAAAACTTTTGAGACTTTCATTTTTGCACCACTTCCAAACTGAACTCTGCAATTTCTCAAAGCCCATTTAATCCACATCTGTACTTCAAATAGATATCACCAAAGATGGAAAAAAAATAGCAGACCAAGGATTCCAAGACACAACGACAGCTTCAAGTTTAAAATCTTTTATGAAACCTGGCGTATTTCATTAAAGAGGGGGTATTCTACTTCTATTGAGTTTGAAATGCAACACATACCAGATTTATATCACCTTGCTACCTTTTATTGTTTTGAAAATGCTCTATTCACCCAAAACAACGTATTAACATGTTTCATAAGTTTCATTTTTGAAGATCTCCCTTTGCTCTCCATGCTAAGTCACTCCCCCTTCAGAGCGCAATCACTAAACAGTCAGCGTGCGTCCAGCTAATGAAACCGGCGCACATTGCATCAGGTTCGTCAAGTTGCATTATATTTGCTTTTGTATATTTATGGACTGCTTGTGGGCGGAGCATTGGACCACACACTACAGGATTTTTCAGTTTGAAATGATTATTAAATGTGCAACAAAAAGCGCACACCACAGATACAAGGAGAATCTTTTGAGACTTAAAATCTCTGATCGCCAAGACTGCAGGATATAAAGTCGTGAGCGCGATCGCATCAGCTGTTTTCTGTCTACAGTAAAACCACTCACTTTGAGACTCTTAATGTTCAAAAGATCAGAGCCAAAACTGTGTTATTATTATTTGTGAAATGTAGTGCAAAACTTCAGATACAGAATTTTTAAAGCATACAAGATTGGTGATAAAGTCCACAGGAAGTAGAGTCACTGTCACTAATCTGCAGCTTCACCTCGATCTGTTTGCTGTGTGCAGCACAGAGTCACACTGACACCACACACCTGAGGAGTGCAGCGGCTTTAAAATCACACATGAAGACACAAAAAGAAGAAAATTGCAGCCAAAATCAGGCAAATTCTCCTGTAGTCTGTGGCGACCTTTACAGCTAAACATATGGAAGGTACAAATAGGGCCCGGGAGAGATCGCTACATTACTTAAACATGCATGGATGACATCTAAAACCACTTCCGGCAAGTTTTTGGTGAGGAAACAACATTATAAATGGACGAATTCACCAAGAAATTGATTTTGCACAATACCCCCTCTTTAAAAACCATGTTCCAGCTCTACTTTATCTTTCTTTAGCGTGTATAATATCACTTTTGCACATTTTAAAACCACCCAGCGAGCACAAACCAGCAGAATCGCTTATAAAACTGTAGATGTCCTCTTACCTTCACAGCCTCTGCGTGTGTGAAGTTATCAAAGGTTTTGTCATTGACCTTGAGGATCTGGTCTCCCACACGTAGTCCCTGTTTCTGTGCCAGGCTCCCGGGCTCCACCAGGGACACGTAGATGCCCACTCCGTGCTCGGAGCCCCCCCTGATACTGAAGCCCAGCCCCTCCTGGCTCTTGTGGCGCTTCATGCAGATCTGGCGTGGTTCTCCGGGGGGCTCGTGGATGAAGTTTCTCCCCAGGAGAGGGACCAGGGGAGCCAGAGGAGCGGGGCCCCCATCGCTGCTCGTGCTGAAGCTGTCCGGAGAGCCGCGCAATGCCACCGGGAACTAAAAAAAGACAAAATATATGTACAATGAAATCTAATCATGTGAAAGTTAGTACAGTGGTCTGTCGTTTATCGCTGGGTTACATTCTAAAAATAACCTGCAATAGGTGAAATCCACGAAGTAGTCAACTTTATATTTTTACAATTTTATATATATATATATATATATATATATATATATATATATATATATATATATATATACACACACACACACCAGTTGTTAGGCTGTAAAACTCCTCACCACACACTTTATGCACTTTTCTCAGACAGGGCAGTTACAACCCTTTTTGCATCCTTCTTAAAACTTATTGCTGCTGTCGACCTTATGTTATTTTCCTCCTTCTTTTTGTAACCAACTGAAGTTTTCTGTAATGGAGCCTACAGCGCAGAGTCCTGCACGGCTCCATTTATGGAGACCCCCACCCGCGCAGGACTGCACCCGTCCGTTAACCCCAGATTATATCAACTTTTGCGCTGCATACACCACAGGCTGAACCAACATTAAACCAGGACTAACCCAGGACTAAACCAGGACTAACCTAGGACTGATTCCAGGACTGAAGAGGAGGACTAAACCAGGACTGAACTAGGACTAAAACAGGAGTAAATAAGGACTAAATCAGAACTAAACCAGAACTGAACCAGGGCTCACTGTTGGGACAAGTTGGGAGGTGACTACAGGAGAAAGGACCAATGGAGAGCTCCGTACCTCACGGAGTCAAGAGCGGCAATTACCCGATCGCATAGCACTTCAGAATCACACTGCTAGAGAGTGAACATTTATGTAAATTTGGCAAGCTGAATGCATTCTGTACTGTACAGGAGACACGGCACAGAGGAGACTGATTGACAATGGTCTACAGTCCCTTAGCCAATCAGGATGCAGGGAGAGGAACACAATACACATTCATACACTGTAAAAAAAAAAAAAAAGCATGCAAAATTGCACACAAAAAAAATCCTCTGCTTCAGCAGTGATGCGGTCGCTGTATCGGACCGTTGTGGTGAAGCGGGAGCTGAGCCGAAAGGCAAAGCTCTCGATTTACCGGTCAGTCTTCGTTCCTACCCTCACCTATGGTCATGAGCTCTGGGTAGTGACCGAAAGGACGAGATCGCGGATACAAGCGCTCGAAATGAGTTTCCTCCGCAGGGTGTCTGGGCGCTCCCTTAGAGATAGGGTGAGGAGCTCAGTCACACGGGAGGAGCTCGGAGTAGAGCCGCTGCTCCTCCATGTCGAGAGGAGCCAGTTGAGGTGGCTCGGGCATCTGTTCCGGATGCCTCCTGGGCGCCTCCCTCGGGAGGTGTTCCGGGCATGTCCCACCGGGAGGAGGCCCCGGGGAAGACCCAGGACACGCTGGAGGGACTATGTCTCTCGGCTGGCCTGGGAACACCTCGGGGTTCCCCCGGAGGAGCTGGAGGACGTGTCTGGGGTGAAGGAAATCTGGGAGTCCCTGCTTAGACTGCTGCCCCCGCGACCCGGCCCCGGATAAGCAGACGAAAATGGATGGACGGATGGAAAAATCCCCGAAACAGCGAGACCGCGAAAGGTGAATTCTGATTTGACTACTTTAATTTAAAGGTGCAGGGTCCGTCGAAACATTATTGATTTGTCTGGAATGTTTCACAGTATGGCATTAAACCTTTCTATCTTCATGGAGACCAAACCAGACCAAGTTACAGGTCAGATCTGTGCAGAGATGACCCCGCTCACAGTCAGAATGCCTGGTTTTCTGCGTATTTTGACCTATAAAAGTACTTGTAATTGAATAAATGTAAAGTAGAGCTGTTTAATGTCATACTGTGGAACATTCCAGGCAGAGCAAAGACATCTCCATAGAAACAAGCAGGTGACGGACCCCCAACCAAGGAGTTACACAATGCACCTATAATTACAGAGGAGGTATTTTACTTTTATGGGGTCCTATATTGCACAAAATTGACTCGTGAGCTTTAATTAGGCCTGTAACAATAACAGATTTTCCTGGAAGATTAATTGACCATTGTGATAAATGATAATATTGACATTTTGAGACCAATTTCAACTAATATAAAGAGAGACATGTCCCACTCACTACTGTTGATTTGGCATCGTGACTTGTTTTTGTCACACGGCGATGAACTGTATTGATTCTGATGATGGCGCCAGTGTCACGGCTTCATGTTCACCGCACAGACAGTGGCATTTTCTGCACTTGGGCTGCGTGCATCTGCTGTGCTGATAAACAAATAATCCATCTATACCATAGATTCATGGTCTGAACAGTCTATGCTGACACATTGGTTCAAGTGTCAGTACGTCAAGGAAACAAGAGGAGTCGGTAGAGAGCAAGAGAAGCCTTTGACATTTAGTGTCTTTGATAAAGAGAGAGAGAGGAAAACAAACAAGCATGCAAATAGAAATTATCTTGGCCATAAAAGTTATTGAGCTCGTTAAAAGTTATTGCGCGATTAACTGATTTATTGATTATCGCTACAGGCCGAGCTTTAAGTCCTGTTATAATGTTGTTACCGCCTCAAAAACTTCCCTGGAGTTGTGTTTTGTTTAATCCACACATGTATGCAGTTTAAAAACAAGGTAGAGCACTTCCTGTATTGACATGACATCACAAGGTTGAACAGAGTGTTTTCTCTCAGCTTCAATATGCAAGGTTTGTGTGTTAAACATGTGTGGATGAAACAAAGCACAACTCCATGTCTGCTTCTAACATAGATCAGCAAAATAACATAATATGAGGCCTTTAAGATGAAAAAGAGCACAACGCCATTTAAAAGTGGCCACAAATATAAAAAAACTGCTACTAAAGTCGTTATTTGTGGACTAAAAACCTTAATAAGGTTAGATGTTTGCACCAACTACTGTCCCCACATCGTCTCTTGTTGACTTTTATGTTAAATTAGTGTTTCGGTGGAAATTGACAAATGTGAAAAGGTTCTGTTGCAAAATTGGTGGCATTTGCAGAAAGCAGCTGGGACGAGCTCCAAAAGTGTGAGGCACCAAACCATAGACCATCAGAGCTAAGTGTTCTGAATGATGGGGCTAGCACTGTGACCTGACCACTGCTGTCACCACGCTCATATTTCAAACTCAATTTTGATACTAAAGGAATAGACTTGATACTCAAAACTGATTCTGTTACCACAATAATAAAAAATATATATAAAAAACACACTTTAGACAACAGAGTGTGATTTTCGGCATTAAATGACAGTACTTTCTTTTCTGTTCCCATGTGTCTTAGGCTATGTTCAGACTACAGGGGTTAACGCTCAATTAAAAAAATTTTTGTGAAATCCGATGTTTTTGCGAGGTCTTTCACATTTCCAATTAAATACGACTTGTATGTGATCCCCTGTTTGAACGTTAAATGGCCCGAAAGTGTTCCACATGTGCACTGGAGACACGACGACGTCAACCGCAGCGAGCGTCTCTGTGTTTACGGAAGTTGTCCAAACATGGACGCAGCATTGAGCACCTGGAGATTTTAAAGTTCCTCTCGAACCGGAGCCAGAACATGAACAACTTACTTGTTTTAAGGAGGAGATTGAGAAGGAGAAGGACGAGGTTTTTGGCCTTGGTGTTTTGTGGGGCAGTGGCAGCGACGTCTGTTGAAAGGAACGTGTGGATGTGGAGACGTAGCCAAGAGTGGTGAGTGGAGATGTGCTTCACTTCAGTGACACGAAGTTCATTAACAATTTTCGTCTACTTCAGTGCAGAATAATGACGTTTGTGGCTTGTTGATAACGTGTAGGTGGATGAATGCACTTTGACCGTTCAGACTGAAGTCACATGTCAAAAGATCAGATATGTATCAGTTTCAGGAGCACATATCCAAGTGTCCTGGGTCACATTTGAAAAAATCGGAGCGTTGTCGTTCAGACTGTCATTAAAAGATCAGATACAGGTCACATAGAGGCCAAAAAATCGGATCTGGGTCACTTCAGGCTGCAGTCTGAACGCAGCCTTATATGTGTGTAACCCTCAGTGGTGCAGTAGGTTCCACAGTGGGTGTATACCAGTCTATGTAACGATAATCAATAAATCAATTAATCGTACGGTAACTTTTAACAAGCTTGATAACTTCCGGCCGCAATAAATTCTATTTGCATGCTTGTTGTTTGTCCTCGCTCTCTCTTGCTCTCAAAGAGACTGGATGTTAGAAGCTTCTATCGCTCTCTGACTCCTCTCGTTTAACAAGCGTAATGACGCTTGAACCAACTCGTGCTGTGTTTATCGACACAGCGGATGCGTGCGCAGTCTGAGTGCAGAAAGCACCGCATGTGCCAAAACAAGTCACGGCGCCGAATCAACACTGGTGAGCGGGACAAGTCTCAACAGCCACGTGGGTCAAATGCAGCGAGCACAAACAACGAGAAGAAATGTCTCAAAGCCCAACAGCTGACATACACCCAAAACATAAACCCAAACCAGATCGACACAACTAGCCCCGCCCCCACAAGAGCCCGAAATCCACTGAAATCCCACAAGACACCAACACAATACCGAACAGGACAGAGGCTCCCTCATAGCGAAACGGGATACTGTGTCGTGGGTTAAGAGGAACATTTCAAGACCAAAATGATGAGTCTCACAGCAGCAGCCACAGAGAGAGAGAGTGGTCAGTATATTCCAATGAAAGTCAATGACTAAAATCACTTTTAAGGGCAGTTGTGTTACAGAGACTTAATAATCCATTTTATTTATTGCTTCGGTTGTATTTGGTTCAGTAATGGTTTATTCAAGTGCATTTTTGTGAACAAGTCCTTGCTTGAGCCAGACTACATTAGACTAGTCCTATGTTAAATGGTCACATTTTTCTATAGCGCCTTTCCCAAGGATACAACAGCAGCATTCATCTGTGGGAGCTGGAATCACACCAGCCAACCTGTGGGTCAGCGGATCTGATCGCTCAACCTGTGATGTTTTTTTATGTCGAGCGCCCAAGTAACAAGGCTGTTTTATTTAGGCCTGTTGTTTTTTGTTGTCTTACACTTCCTGTGTTAAATGTTCTTTAAAAAGTAAGGTTTATTGATCTTTGAAAGGGTGTATTTGCATTTTTATGCCATGGTCATTATAATAGCTGAAATTGGTCTCAAAATGTCAATAGTATCGTTTATCGCAATAAATTCTTGGTCAATTAATCGTCCAGCAAAATCTATTATCATTACAGGCCTAGTCTATGTGCTCTTATACTTGTTCTGATACAGCTCAACATCACATACTAGTTTCAATATGGATTAGTATCTGATTTTTGATACTTTGGACAGCTGTATAGACCAGATCTATCCGATGAAACCAGGAGTGTGAACCAAGCAAATAGTGTCCCAAGAGTGTACCATCAGATGTGTACTCTGCTCTGTGTGTAACCTGGTATTCAGAATGACAGACTATTCACTCAGTAGATTTGTTCTTCTCTATTGGGACGCCTGTTTTCTACGATGACAGTGTACAGTTCATCTAAAAGAGACAGAGCTCTGGGCAGAGCACAAAGCATAATTCACTCTGAAGGGAGTTCTACACATGATCAATTTGGGATGGCTCTGAGAAGCGTACAGCGGGAGCATGCCAAGATGGAGTCGTGTGAGTGTCTGACTGTGCATGGTCACTTGTGATGTCATGCAGTGGTGGTTTTCAAGTGAACAGCTCCCTTTTACCTTTAGTTCAATAGAGAGTGGTAATTCCAGGGCTGAAACTGTCCAAATGATTTTAGTGAAGGTGTAGGGGTTTATGGAGCACTGCTACAGCCCCAGACTTTCAGTTCTTTACCCTGTTTTGTGTGTGTTTTAATTTCTTTTTCTGTCCCTACTAACCCTGCGTTCGATTATCTTCCAACTCCCACTTGGACCTCGGATTTGACGTCACATCTGAGCTTGAAGTGTATTATTCTGTTTGGCGTGTGGGACTATGTGGATTATGATTATGACTATTCCCTCATCTTATGAAAATGCTGCCACTTTAATTCATTAAATTTTAGAAATTTGCACTTCATTTTATGTTATGATTTCTCTTCCGTTACAACCTTAGGGACGTTAAAGCCCGTTAACTGAAGTATTTGTTAAATATTGGCCTCATCACAACACCGACTACCAAACCCATAGGCAGTGATACAGACGTGGTAAAGTACTGCAGTGATACAAGTGACTGAAACTGTCATTTAAACACCAAAGTCCAAACACAATAAAAACACTTCATATTTACACGTCACAGTGGGCGCAGCCATCTTGGATTCTAACTTGGAATCCTTTCTCAGTCAACTTTTTCCGCCACCGAGGTCAGAGTTGCGCTGTCCCACGAAATTGGAGTGTCACGTGTGTCACTAGGCAACTTCCTCGGAAAACCGTTTTGGAAGAATAATCGAACGCAGGGTCATTTCTGCTGTGGGAGCCCTTGCAGCTGATTGGTGGACTGTTCTCCTGACTGGTCTTGGTTGGCTGTTGGATTCTGGTCCCTGATTGTTGGGACCTGTCTACACCGGCCGATCCCATCTCCCCCTGTTTAAGCAGGACAGCTACTCCTGCAACAATTCTATTTGTGGGTTTATGACTTTATTTTGGGACACGCATGATTTAGTTTTCATTTGGCGTGACCTGTTTTTTTACACAAAACTTGTTATTTGTTAATCCTGTTATTTTGATTCTTAGTTTAGGTTATTTTGTGTAAATATTTGTGCACATTTTGTTAATTTACCCTTTTACCCTTTTTCAATCCTTTTTCAATTATTTCTTTATTTCTACCATTTTTCCATGTTGGTTTTTGTTACTTCCCTGACCCTAGCGAGCTGGGTCATAACAAGCACTTCCTGTATTCCCACATGACATCACAACGTGGAACAGAGTGTTTTCAGTTTGATAGAAGAACATGACCTAAATCTGCAGGTGTGTCTGTGTGTTAAACATGTGTGAATTAAACAAAACACAACTCCAGGTTTGTGATGAGGAAACTATATTAGAACACGGACCTTTATTAAAGTTACATCTTACTCGATTGTTCATGTTGACGCTTTATCTCACTTACCTCTGAAGAGAAGTGGCCGGGGGGAGGAGGGCTGGCGCTAGCAGGAGGCACGGGCAACTCTGCGGTCCCGTTGGCCGCTTGCCCCGGCTCCGTCTTCAGGTAGAGCCCCTCGGAGGTGTACTGCTCGAACAGCAGCTGGTCAGACCTGGGGATGACCAGCCTGAGCATGGGCAGCAGCTGTCTCTTACTGGGCACGTTGAGGATCACGTTGAGGGTCTGCACCAGGTCGTACACGTTCCTCTTGGAGTGGTAGACGTTGAGGCAGTGGATGAACTGCTCCCTCTCCTGGTCGCACAGCAGGAGGTTCAGGGCGTTGTGGAGTTTGCGGACGTTTGCTGACAGCGTGCGAGCGGAGGACACTGAGTTCGCAGAGGAGCAGAGGGACACGCGCTCCAGGTCTGTGCCGCTCATGGTGCCCCTCGGGTCCCCTACGAGCATGAGAGCAGGCCGGGGGCAGCAGCGGGCAAGGAGGGGGGTGGCCTGGAGGTCAGCGTACCCACGGACGGCACTGCGGGCAGGGTGGACATCTCGCAACTGATCGGACGCTTACTTCTTATTCCAAATCGCCGGTTAGGGTTGGATGAAATAAACAAACTGAACTTTACCTACGAAAAACAAAAAACGTGCCTATCTTGAGTTTTGTAGCTGTAAAATTGGCTTTCTCTGAAGTTTACACCACTACAAACATGTTCTGAAATGCACAAGATTCTTGTCTTAGTTTAGCAGTTCAGATTTCAGTTATTATTATCAAGAAAACAATATCTCAATCGTATTTTTAGCCCTATTTAGAATCAGCTGACTGACAAATTGACAGTAGACTGCCTACATTCACAAAGAGTCACAACTGATGAGAAAACACAAGCTTTTTACACCAAAACTTTGTCAACCTTGTGTTCTGTAGCTACAAAACTCACTCACCCTGTAGTTTAGACTTCTACAAACATGTTCTAAAACGCACAGGATCAATATCTGATAATTTAGCCTATTACAATCTGACCAGAATTTACATTGGCTTCACAGATTTCACCAAAACATACCCATACATCTACTTCTATTTAAATCAATGTACATAATAAGTAATTATTGCTAGAAATGACAATACTCATTAAAAATAAGAGGAAATTACAACATAAAAAAGTCGATTCAAGTGTAACTAGTGAACTAAAGCTTCATCACAACAACTTTAAAGACTCTAGGATACTTTTTTTACTAATATAAATACGATTATTAACAATATTATCCCTTTTGGTGATGTTTAAGTTGCAATGTTGTCAATTAAACAGTAGAATGGACTAAAAAAAGAAAATCTGAATTTCTGAATGCAAAGTACTACTCGAATACAGTACTACAACGCAGTACTGCAAAGTGGGGACGCAGTAACGAACAATACAACCTCAATACGAAGTTACCCTAGCATGGAGCCTCGGTGCCAATTCCCATAGTCCAACGCGAACATTCAAATCCACCAGCAGCGTTTATATGTTTTCCAAAATGACGATCTTCAACTCCATCGTTAATTCCAACTTGGTCCAAAGATATTCCTCACGTCACAAAGCACGTTGCGCGTACATTCCACCGATCCGGAGCGATTGTCAGTGCGTTGTGATCGCGTATTTCCTTCGTGGGAGCGTGTCAGGTTTCCAGTAACACCACGTTTGTGCGGGAAAACATTCTAGTGCGTTATAATCCTTGCGTAAAACGTGCTGCTGCGGTCCACGGCGCAGCAACACGAGCTCTGTTTTTTAGAAAAGTTAATCCAAAAGCGATCGTGCGTTTAATCCAACTCTTCTCATGCGTAATTTCTGATTCCGTGGTATCGTAGTGGAGTAAGGGTTGTGTTTTACTCAATTTTACGCACAAACCTCCGCGTACACAGCGCTAAACTCCGGTGGAAGTAGTCCCGGAGAGGAGCTCGTTAATGTTCGTGTCCAAGAGCAGATCAGGTGGCTGCCGGCCGAAGGGGGGGGGGACTCGCTTCTCTGGTGTCACCCGGGTCCGGCTTCACTCCTGCGTCAAAACCGGACAGAAAAGCGAACAGAAAAGGGAAACAGACCGGTGTCCTCGTCTTAAAGGAAGCGCGGTGCCAAAGTAGTTTTCCGTGTCCGTGTTTAGTCCCCGTGGCCACTTGTTAGGGTGAGTTACAAGTGGCGCGAGGGGCCGGTGTGGACATGTGATACCACGGACAGCTCCGGGTCGCGTCTCGTGGCCGTGTGCGCCGTGTGCCGTCGCGGAGGAGCGTGGCCGACGCGCGGGTAGGGGCGGACTGAATGAGAGGATCTCGCTCGGTGGTCGGCGCGTCTCTCTCTTTCTCTCTCTCCTTCTCTATCTCTCTCCGGTGCGTGCGTATAACCGAGGAAGTGACGTATTGTGGCTGTTGTTACCTATACCAGTCACTTCGTAAACCTAATTGGCCACATTTTTGCCTTTATTTATTGATTTTCTTATTATTCTTTTATGTATTGATTCTATTCGCTCCGTTTGTTTGGAACATAATTCTGCTGACTTTTTAAAGTGAAATGTTTTACGTTATGAGGTTCTTTTTTCAGACCAAGAACAACAGATGGAAAACGTGCTAAAGGACACAACTGCATACCAACTGAGGAAAAGAAAAAGATACTAAAACGCTCCTAAAGCCCCTGTGAGAGGAAAGAAAAACAGACAAGGCTCTTGGTCTGGAAAAAAAGAACCATAACAATTATGAAAGAAATACTGTCTTGTTTAAAAAATGTGCCATACAAATAAAGTTGGATTAAATTGGTTGATGAATTTACCTTCCTCCAGAATCAGACCAATTTAAAAAATATATTTCATTTTAACATTTTAAAAGAGTAATGAATAAGACGGGGTGGAATGTAAATTATTCATTTATTTAGTTTTATTTATTTAGTTTTATTTAATTTATTTATGTAGTTTTATTTAATTTAGTTAGTTAGTTAGTTAGTTATTTTGTTTTATAGTTTTATTTATTTTATTTTTATTTATTTATTTTTATGTATTTCACACACACACTATACACACAACACACTCACTGTACACACAACACTCACTGTACACACAACACACTCAATGTACACACAACACACACACTATACACACAACACACTCACTATACACACTGTACACACAACACACTCCCTGTACACACAACACACACACTATACACACAACACACTCCCTATACACACACAACACACTCACTATACACACAACAAACTCACTATACACACAACACACTCACTGTACACACAACACACTCACTGTACACACACTATACACACAACACACTCACTGTACACACAACACACTCATTGTACACACACTATACACACAACACACTCACTGTACACACAACACACTCACTATACACAAAATACACTCACTGTACACACAACACAATGACTGTACACACAACACACACACTATACACACAACACACTCACTATACACACAACACACTGACTGTACACACAACACACACACTATACACACAACACACTCCCTATACACACAACACACTCACTATACACACAACACACTCACTGTACACACAACACACTCACTATACACACTGTACACACAACACACTCCCTATACACACAACACACATACTATACACACAACACACTCACTATACACACAACACACTCACTATACACACAACACACTCACTGTACACACAACACTGACTGTACACACAACACACACACTATACACACAACACACTCACTATACACACAACACACTCACTGTACACACAACACACTCACTGTACGCACAACACACTCACTGTACACACAACACACTCACTGTACACACAACACAATGACTGTACACACAACACAATGACTGTACACACAACACACTCACTATACACACAACACACTCACTGTACACACGACACACTCACTATACACACACAACACACTCACTATACACACACTATACACACGTCACACTCACTGTACACACAACACACTGACTGTACACACACTATACACACAACACACTCACTGTACACACACAAACACACAACACTATACACACACACACACTACACACAACACACACACACACACACACACACACACACACACACACAACTCACTGTACACACAACACACTCCCTATACACACAACACACTCACTGTACACACAACACAATGACTGTACACACAACACACTCACTGTACACACAACACACTCACTGTACACACGACACACTCACTGTACACACAACACACTCACTGTACACACAACACACTCACTATACACACAACACACTCACTGTACACACGACACACTCACTATACACACACAACACACTCACTATACACACACTATACACACGACACACTCACTGTACACACAACACACTGACTGTACACACAACACACTCACTGTACACACACTATACACACAACACACTCACTGTACACACAACACACTCATTGTACACACACTATACACACAACACACTTACTATACACACGACACACTCACTGTACACACAACACAATGACTGTACACACGACACACTCACTGTGCACACGACACACTCACTGTGCACACGACACACTCACTCACTGTACACAAATCACCACAGATATTTTCAAGCCCTCAAATTCACCAGTCGAAATTCAGAATGTAAAATTCGCAGTGAAAAATTTCACAGCAAAAATCCAAGATGCCAAGGCAGAAGCAATCGATCATGTGAGCGAGGAGGACAGAGGCTGTTTCCTATTGGCTGTTCTCGTCTGTGGGCGGGGTTTATATTTAAGAAATCAAAGAGATGAGGTTTCGATGAGGCGAATTTTGACTGATCGGTTCACGTCACTGCAACATTTCCTGTTTCTTACTAAGTTAGATCAGATCACTTTGGATCGATTGCTTATACCTTGGCATCTCGGATCTTTACTGCGAATTTTCTTCACTGCGAATTTTACACTTTGAATTTTGACAGTTGATTTTGAAGACTTGGAAATATTTGTGCTGAATATTTAAAAGTTATATATATATATATATGATAGATAGATAGATAGATAGATAGATAGAGATAGATATAGATATATATATATATATATATATATATATATAGAGAGAGAGAGAGAGAGAGAGAGAGAGAGAGAGAGAGAGAGAGAGAGAGAGAGAGAGAGAGAGAGAGAGAGAGAGAGAGAGAGAGAGAGAGAGAGAGAGAGAGAGAGAGAGAGATTTTATACACTGAAAATGTACACTTTCAATTACAATTTCAGCAAACAAAAATTCATAATAAAAATAATTCAAACATGTTTTTTCAGAGTGAAAAATTTCAAACTGAGAAATTCAACAGCATTTAAAATTCAAAATTTTATGAAACTAATTATCTTCCATAATGCACCATCATTAGAAACATCTTTCCTTCAAGATCATTGCCAATCTCCACTGAAATAACCATAAAAGCAGCTGTTAAGTTGAAAAATACCGCTTCGTGACATCACAAGGTGGAACAGAGCATTTTGAGGTTTGGACATGTAGACAGAGTAATAACGCAGGATTACTCATACATGTGTGAATGAAACAAAAAACTACTCTGGGTGTGTGTTTGATGATGTAACATTAAAACTTCACTTAAAGCTCACGAGAGTCAATTTTGCGTAATACTGGACCTTTTATTTGAGTCCATATTTTCAGTACTTTAATACACAGGGGTACAATTCTTCTACGCAATAGTTTTTTTATTTTATTTTGTTTTATTTTTTTGTTAAACCATGCATTCTTCTTCCAGGCTGTTTTGTTTTTATAGATTTCATTAATATTTATGACATAACCCCATAGTCCAAATGGGACCAATTTAACATCATTCTTTATTAAACATCATACATAATGCAAACTACACCGACACAAGTAAACATTTGGAATATTAAACATTTACATATTTCCAAAACAAACTCAAACCTTTTAATATTAATCAAATATATCAAATATTTATGAGCCAAAAACACGAGTTCAAAGTGTCTTACAAACAAACAGTGTGCAGCACAATGAGCAGATTCTCTCATTTGGTTTAATTCGGTGGGATAAGACATGTTGTAAATATAAATGACAGTTTCACACCAATGAAGATGCAATTTGGGAAGAAAAATGGCAAATTACAGACCCATATTGATGACATCACAATAGGAAGGATTCTGTCCAAAAGCTCATCACAGTTTATTCAAAAGAAACACATTTTTTGTGATACTTTAAATATTATTTCAACAAAATAAAGGTGTTTTCATATATTTTTGCTTGTCAAATCATAATTCTTGTGTATCTTAGAGGTGTTTTGTCCCAGTAAACATGGTTGTAAAGAGTCAAATTTAAAACCTAAACTGGCAATGAAACTGTACTTTGTGACGGAGCGCCTGTGTTGCCCCGTCATCGCTCATGTGTCTCTCGGTCCTGTTTCCCCCAAAATCTAGACGGTTTCCCGGCTAGTGTGTTTGAGGGTGCACACTCGACACGATCGCCCACGGACACTCACCAACAGCAGCCTCCGCGCCGCTCTCCGTTTCGGGGGCCAAACCGAGGCATTTCCTGATTGTGCTTTAAATAGCGCATAATGGCGCGCTCAAGGGGGACATATGATCTCGGACTCGACCATTCTGGTCTATTTGGGGTATTATTTTGGGTTTTAAAGTTTTTTAATGGAATTTATGTTAACCTTATGAGGGATTCTTTAAGTTATTTTTATTATGTTTATTTCCAAGTTGATTTGTGTTCATCAGTACAGTTTTGCTTATGTTAATTCCTTAAAACCCTATTTTTTGTTAATTGGTTAGCCCAGGGGGAGGGGCTAAGGGGTATAAAAGGAGGGAGCTCCAGTCATTTGGGATTCTGTTTTTGGCCTGACTAACTGGGTGCTGGCTTCTGTAAGTGACTATTGTAAATATTGTTGTAAATACTTCTTTTTTGTTGGACTCTACCACCTCATTTTTCCACTGTAAATATTCTCCTCTGCACTTTGGGCTGTGGTTTGAATAAAAACCCACTTAAGTGAAGTTTTTCGACTGAGCCATCATTTTTTTACATTTATTTTGGATGACAGCGTGACATACTTTTTTCTAAAATCTTAAATATAATGATCTTAATTGTGTTTTACTCAGATGAGTAGTCTATGTCATGGGCACTTTAAATATCTTAGAATACACAAAATGGACACTTGTGAGCTTTAAGTCATTGTAGACAAGGTATCAAAATAAGTTTAAATTTAATAAAGTTAAAAAAAAAAAAAGAAATAATTTAGCAAAGGCTCAAATTAGGCAAATTATTAAAAAAAAAAAAACGGCGTAAACTCATAATCAAACTGAACAGAACAAAACTAATTCAACCAGACAAAAGAACAGGGTGTTTAAATACTTGAGGACCAACTAAAGCTGAACAGAAGGGGGAGGAAATACACAAAATAATGAAGTAAACTACTAACTTAATCAAAGTAACAAAAAGGTAAATAATTATAATACAGAAAAAAATAATAAGTGATAATAAAGTGACCTTAAAGCAAACTAAACAAACTTAATAAAACGAACAAAATAGTGCTCCCCCTCCTTGTTGAGTCACGATGGTCTCTCCCAAGTGTCGTCCATCCAGTGCTCAAAAAAACAAAAAGAAGTATAAGTAAATCAGACTTATATTAACTCAAATGTGTGCACTCAAATTAGAATATAAGTCTAAATAAAGGAATTAAATTATGATGTAATTAAATAATACTGACTATGGAGTGGTGGCAGAGGGATCCACCACAGTCATGTTATAATGTCATTGTGTATTTCATTCACACATGTATGAGTAACACTTTATTATCAGTCTATCCAGTCTGTCTCCCCCCATGAAACCATCTGATATGTTACTTAATTAACAGATTAATTATATGATATTGTTGACTTAATGGTCTGATGCGCACGGCAAAAACCAAACAGCACATGTTTATAAAAAAATAAAGGTCAAATGGGAGAAGATGTTGTGTTTATGTTTTATGAATTCTTTCCAAAAACACACAGAGTCTGGGCAGGTCCAAAATAAGTGAGAGCTGGTTTCATTTTTCAGTTTGTGTCCGTTTTTCTTCGAAGATGATTGTTTAGTGGAGAACAGTGATGTAGAAGTTTGGAGCAGATTTCTCTTTGCTTGTTGGTGATGAGATATTTGTGAGGTCATGTCCGTACTTTTTTCCATGGAATATTGTCAGTAGAGTCGGGGTCTCACAGCGCACGAGTCGGACTCTGTTTGGGAGGTGCACTTGTGCTGATAGTCGCTCTTTTTTCTGCAGCGACTCATTATGAGACAAGTTTAACTGAAGATGACGACTAGTAAGTTCCTTTTGAAAAGTTTTTCAGAGTTTGGTGCAGCATCTTCACTCACGCTGCTCAAGTCGACATCTTCAGGTGCGACCCTGTCCTGCCGCTTCCCCAGTTTAGGCTCCTGGCTCCACTAATGACATCACTCTGTTACAGCCAATGAAACAGCGGCAGGTGTGACCCTGTCCTCATATCACTGAATACATCTCAGAACGTCTAAGAAACTAAATGTGATAACGCTTTATAATAACTACACCTTACTTAGCCTTAATAAAGCATGAACAAAGACTTAATTAATAATGAACAAAGATTTAATTAATAATGATTCACGCTTAGTAAATGCTTAATAAAGCATAATTCGTCTTCACTTTAGAAAAGCTCTCAGAAAGACTTAACTAACAGATAACAGCTGCCTGAATTATCATTGCATTGCATTATTAGTAAATCATTCTTTCATAGTTTACTAATGATTAATAAATGCTCAGATGGTTAGTCCATGAGTAATTAAGTATGAAATAATTATGAGGAGACATCCGGTGATGCCATGCCAAAGGCCACAGCATAAGAGAAGAGCTCCGTCCAATAAACGTAAATAACCTAACAAAACCTTTATTTTTGGCATAACAACGAAACTAAATGGCAACATCTTTAAGAAGCAAAAATACCAACAAACAAGAAGTAACGCAAGAAAGAAAGGACAACTTAAAGCATTTAACCTTGCCGCAGGCCATGTCCAGCAACGCTGACGTCAACCTAGCTAGCCCAGCTAACCCAGAAAGCCGAATACTAGCCGAACTAGAGAAACTACGTCAAGAAAACAAGGAAGGACCTGCCCAAACCATGCAGTCACTGACTAATCTGGAGAATTCACTGGAAGAAATTAAAAATGATATGAAAAAACTTGAAAAGAGAACCGCAGAAGTAGAGGACCGCGTTAGCAACGCCGAGGATATGGCGCAGAGACACGAGAGAGCGATCAGATATTTGCTGCACAGGGAGATTGATTTGACGACCAGATACGAGGACCTGCAAAACCGCTCACGACGCAACAATTTAAAAATATATCGAGTGCCCGAGGACAGTGAAGGCAAGGACGTGAAAGCCTTTGTGAAAGATCTTATTCAAACAACGCTACAGCTACCCCCAGAAGCTAACATGCAAATCAAGCGAGCCCAAATAGAGCGTCGGCACAGCCTCTGTAAGCGATGAGTAGGTCTTATCTAATCCCTCTGACAAAACTTTGTGTTGCGCTGGATAGATGCATTTGGCCCTAATGTTTTTCTGCTTCAGCTGTTCAATAGCTTCTCGTACCTGAGAACGCCTCTTCTGAAGTTCTGGGGAATAGCCATGGTCAAAGAAAATGGGGCTGCCTTTGTACAGCACCTGTCTCAATATCGAGTCTTTAACTGAATAGTCCACAAACTTTACAATAATGGAACGGGGTGCAGAGTGGCTGTTAGGTTTAGCCGTGACCGCTGTGGGAGCTTGGAATTCAGGTACGCTTGGACGAGAGAGAAGATGGAACACGAACTCGCCCGCTACTGATGGAGCACGGCGGGACACACGAGAAACATGGCTAACGAGTGCTCATGCGTTCTGTGACAGCGATGCGTAACAGCTGAATGTTGATTATGCACTGTGTGGTTTGATTTCAGCATTAATAATGTTAGGTTAACAACATGATACGTGAAGATATCGGACGGAATCTGAAGACTATTGCGAGCAATTAAGCCGCATTCAGAGCTACAGCACCCGCTCTGTGAGATGGATGCATGCAGCCGTGCACAGGCTGTGATCACCACGGAGGAGAAAACACCACCCTCCAGTGGGACCATGGGACCGGTAACTTGTAAAAGTGTATTCCAGTTCCAATGGGTTATATGGAAGGTTTTGCCATTTGTTATGTTCTATTTTATTTCATGTTCGTTCAGTGTCGGGATTGGCTCTGGGTTTCTGCATTATGCTACTTTATACAGACAAGTAAGGTTTTTATTTTATTTTTCAGTCATATACAGAACAGGGAGGTTGAAACAATACAAACAGTTAATGTTTATTACATGGGTAATCTAAACTGTATCAGCTACAATGTTAAGGGCATAAGCACTCCAATACTTACTCAACTGAAAAAATTACAATGTTCTATTGCAATGATTCAAGAAACACATCTATCTGAAAATGAGCATCTTAAACTTAAGAGAGAATGGGTAGATCAGGTATATGGTTCATCTTTTGGCAGGAAAAGAGGTGTGGCCATTCTTATTAATAAAAATGTTTATTTTACTCATAGAGAAACCTTAACAGATAAAGATGGTCAGTATGTAATGGTGATTGGTGAGATAGCAGGCACAGAGATTACATTGCTTAATCTTTATGTCCCGAGTGAAGAATTCTTTAAGGGTATAGCATCAGAGTTGGCGGACAATGCAAAGGGAATTATTTTAATTGGGGGGGACTTTAACTGTGTGTTAAAACCATATCTAGATAAACTGCCTATGAGAAGGGACCCAATATCTAAAAAGACAACTACTCTTTGTACTATGATTGAACAACTAGGCCTAACAAATATTTGGCGTCATTTGCATCCGAGAGAGAAGGATTTTACTTTTAGATCACAGGTACATGGTAGCTTCTCTCGATTGGATATGTATTTAATCTCAAACAGTGACTCCTTTAGGGCCAGTGAATGTAAAATTGAGCCAGTAACAATTTCAGACCATGCACCGGTTTCGTTAAAATTAAAATTAGGACCTACCAATCAGTTTAAATATTGGAGACTTAACGTGTCCCTGCTAAATGATGTAAACATTAAACGGGACCTCCAGACAGCTCTAACAGAATATTTTGAAATTAATGACACAGGTTCAATCTCACCTTCAATACTATGGGAAGGGAGTAAAGCTGTCATGAGGGGCAAAATTATAGCCATCTCTGCAAAACTAAAAAAGCAGAGGCTCTCTGAACAGAACGAGCTAGAAAATCGAATTAAAGAAATTGAGTTAATATTCCAACGTACTCGTGAAAAAAGAGTGCTGGCATCACTGACAGAAAACAGAAAAAAATTTGATGATCTATTAACTTGTAAAGCTGAGGGAGCTTTAA
Source organism: Boleophthalmus pectinirostris (assembly GCF_026225935.1). NCBI lineage: Eukaryota > Metazoa > Chordata > Actinopteri > Gobiiformes > Gobiidae > Boleophthalmus > Boleophthalmus pectinirostris. The sequence goes on along the minus strand of NW_026571133.1, from coordinate 46,483,967 downwards.
GATTTTTAAATAGAAAATATTATGAACAAGGAAATAAAGCCAGTCGGCTGCTGGCCTTCCAGTTGCGTAAAGCTCAATCTAACAGAATAGTGAGCAAGATAAAATGTAATCAGACAAATCAGATTCTCACACAACCAAAGATATTGCTAAAGCATTTGCTGACTATTACCAAAAACTGTATGAGAAAGAACACCTGCCAGGGTCTTTATCCAGAAGATAGGATAAAGACGTTTCTAAAATCTATCAAATTAGCAAAACTAACCACAGAAGAAGCTGACTCAATAACATGTCCTATAACACAGAAGGAAATAAGGAAAGGCATTCTTAAATAAAAAAAAATGGCAAATCACCGGGGGTAGATGGGCTATCAGGGGAATATTATAAAGCTTTTGTCGATGTTTTGGTACCCGTGTTAAGTATATAATTACACCTTGGCTGAGGGAGACCCACCAGGGTCATGGTCAGAGGCAGTGATTAGTGTAATACCAAAAAAGAATAAGGACCTAATGTTGTGTGCCTCTTACCGCCCAATAAGCCTCCTGTGTGTAGATATGAAAATTCTTACCTCACTTATTGCAAATAGAATCCAGAAATGTATTAAGACTCTCGTTTCATAGCTAATAGACAAGGATGTGAGAATGTTAGGAGAGCTTTAAACTTACAAGTGATAGCAATGAGAAGGAACACCCCGGCAATGCTTCTTGGCTTAGATGCCGAGAAAGCATTTGACCGCGTGGACTGGTCATTTTTGGAACATTCCCTTAAACATATGGGTTTTAATGAAAAATGTATTAAATGGCTAAAAATTTTCTACAGACATCCCAAATCCAGAGTTCGAGTCAACGGCCACTGCTCAAACTTCTTCCCTCTAGGGCGCGGGACACGTCAGGGCGATGGGCTTTCTCCATGTCTGTTTGCTCTTAGCATCGAGCCGCTGGCAGAGCTCATTAGGATGGATCCTCGTATACAGGGTATAAGAGATGAGGCTAACATACAACAAAAACTAGCACTTTTTGCTGATGACATTTTATTATTTCTGGAAAACCCGCTTACCTCCATCCCACCTCTGCTACAGCGACTCAATGAATACAATTCTGTATCTGGATATAAAATTAATATGAGTAAATCAGAGGCAATGATGGTTGTTGGTGCATGGCCTACTGAATTAAATGATCTGGTTACATTTAAAAAATCAACCAGGGGATTTCGGTACCTTGGAATCAATCTCACACCTAAAATTTACTAGTAAGTATTTACTTGTAATTATGAAAAATTAATTAACGATGTTAAAAAAGACTTAAACAAATGGGATGCTCTACCTTTATCATTCCTGGGCAGAAAAGAATCTATTAGAATGAATATTCTACCAAAATTCATAGTCTTATTTCAATCTCTCCCTACTTCAGTACCACAATCTACATTTAAAACACTTGAAAAATTTATATCCAAATTTATCTGGCAAAATCGAAAACCAAGGATACGACTGAAAATACTAATGACAAAGAAAGAAAAAGGAGGGCTTGGACTCCCTGACTTAAAATTTTATTATTGGGCATCTCAACTTCGAATATTGTCAGCTTGGGTGGTCAATGATCCTGAGATTTTATGGATTTCTATAGAACAGAACTCTGTACCGGGATTGTTAATTCATTCTCTTCCATTTATGGGCCAGCATTTATTGAAAAAGGTTAAAATTGATAATCCTTGGATTTTGCAAACACTTAGGGTATGGAATGTAATTCAAAAACAAACTAGAGGTGTGCCAGGGCTTTCTAGGGCTATGCCCATTGTAGGTAATATAGAATTTTTACCATCCATGTCAGATGGTGTTTTTAAAAGGTGGGCAGACAGTGGTCTGGTAGTTATTCACCATTTATTTAGTGGACAAACATTTAAATCTTTCTCACAACTAGAAGAGCAATTTTCCTTGCCCCAGAATGACATGTATAGGTATTTGCAGATTAGAGATTATTTGACAAAACATCCACAGTGGGATGTTGTAATGAGAGAGCCCACTAATATAGAAAAGTATTTTGTTAAACTGTTTGAAGAAGAAACCAGAATGAAAAAAAGTATATCTTTAATGTATAAAAACCTATCTGAAAACATATCAGATAATACGCTCCATGTTAAACATCAATGGGAACTTGAGATGAATGTGATTATAACAGATGAGCAATGGGAAGATATGTGTTTATACTGTCACAAAGGAATTGGAAGTCAAAACTGGAGAGAGTTTGACTGGAAAACAAAAATCAGATTTTTCAGAACTCCGCTAAAGACATTCATGATTAAGACTACCACCACCAATAAGTGCTGGAGAGAATGTGGTATGTTTGGAGACCACACCCATGTCTTTTGGGATTGCCCAAAGATAAGAACATTTTATTAATTAGATCAGCTATTCCAATGGACCCTCTACTATTTTTGCTTGACTTATATCCCAACTCACTCACTGACGACCAACAGTACATTTTACATGTACTTTTACTAGTGGCAAGAAAAATAGTGACCCTGAACTGGCTCAAGCCAATCCCACCAACGATTGCTCAATGGACACAAAAATTAAAGTACGTTTATCAGATGGAGTGTCTGACTGCCCAGCTTCAACTCAAAATGGATATTTTTCTAAGGCGATGGTCACGTGTACCAACTTTATTTTATTTTGAGTTTTTTTTTTTCTTTTTTAAGCCCTACCTGACTACTGTATTTATCTACATATGACTAGAGTTAAGAGCCCAATCTCGACACTTGTTATTGTTTGTTCTAATGTAAATTGCCTGTTATTTTGTACTTTTGGCAATAAAGTAAAAAAAAAAAAAAGAAATAATTATAAGTAACTATTTACAGCACAGGCAAATTAAGTGCAAGTGCTAATTAAGGTAGTAATTAAGTAGTTATTAAGCCTGAATCATTATTAATTAAGTCTTTGTTCATTATTAATTAAGCCTTTGTTCATGCTTTATTAAGGCTAAATAAGGTGTAGTTATTATAAAGTGTTACCCAAAATGTGAACTAAAACATGTTCAGTTAATACTATCGAGTTTGGAAAAATATCAGAATAAATGTATATTTTAGTTTATTCAAAAAAAATGGTAAATATTGGTCAGGTCTATTTTGTCTTCCCCAAATATTGTTTGTGACATGTCCCCACTGTCCCTATACAAACCTACACCCTTGAGTCTGTCCACTTCTGCAAAGCTCAAAATGTTCTACTCATCCAAATGATTCTAGTGAAGGTGCATGGAGCTTAAAATCTTGTATTACAAAATGACATCACAAGGTGGAACGGAGTGCTTTTTGTTTGAGAGAAGAGCTCTCCCTAAATATGAAACAAAATACAACTTCAGGTAGGGGTGTGCAAAAATATCGGAATATTGATATATCGTATCGTTTAATGTGATACAGTATCGATATCGTGGGCTGCTGTACCGATATATCACCAAGAGTATTTTTAGGTGTGTTTTACTAAATTATTTTGTTCCAGCGCTACAGTTTTGTTGCTTGTGGAGTGAAAGGAAACTCATTTATGCAACACATTTTCCATTTTTACTGTTTTGAGGATTAAAATGTTTGTGTTTCATATGAATTTTGCACAAGAAATGGTTTAACAAAGACTTTTAGTATCACAGCCATGATTTAGCTTTTATTTTTTATTGAACCGTATCGAATCGATTTGAAATATATCATATTGAATCGAAAGTGCACTGTATCGAGATATGTATCATATCATGGCCTGTGGATCGAGGGATGTATCTTATTGGCAACTTCTAAATGACACCCAACCCTAACTTCAGATGTGGTTGGGATGAGGAAACTACATTAAAACATAGATCAGAAAATAGTGTAATATGGGCCCTTTAACATAATATTGCTGATGTTAAAAACAAAAAAGAAGAAAATACTGTAGTACTCAAACTCAAAGATGTTTTAGTAATTGTACAAGAAGCCAGGAAGACACAGAGATTGAATACTGTCTTATTATTGCAAAGAAACTACTTTTGAAGGGACAGTTCGGAATTCTGGACATAGATCCTCATTTCCTAGTGAGCCAGAGTGTTGGAGACGTGTGGAGACACTTTTTGAAATATTCCATCCAGTCCTTGTATTTGCAGAGGTCACTGGTGTTAGACTAGTGCATGTCAATGGTCATAGTTCTCTGTCAGGGAATTCACCCCGACCTCAAATATTAAAGAACACGCCAGGGACAGTGGTTGGTTTTACTTGCGCAAGGAGTAGGAGAGAGCTCTGCCTGTCGCAAGGAGTAGGAGAGAGCTCTGCCTGTCGCAAGGAGTAGGAGAGAGCTCTGCCTGTCGCAAGGAGTAGGAGAGAGCTCTGCCTGTCGCAAGGAGTAGGAGAGAGCTGCCTGTCTCATCGTAACTCAAGCTCTCTTCTCTCCAACGTCCTTTTATTGTAGAGCACACAATTATCATACAGTAGGTTACTTTGAATACAGTACCTATTGTTCACATGTTGTTTCATGACTGACAAGCTTCCACTGACACAGCCCCCATTATACAAGATTTCACATTCCAGGTGGTAGAGCCTCTAGCAGTTCCCCAGAGTTCTGTGTTAACCTCCTGATGTTTACCATTACTATTTGTTTCTCCCGGTACATTATCTTTAATGAGTCAGCCGATGCTTCAGCAAGATCACCTGATACAGCTTGAACACAACAAAACAAGTAAAACAAAAAGCCAATGTTGATAACTTATACTACATCATGATTACCTTTACATGAGAAATGCTTATAACATAAAAATTCTCTAACATTCTCCTGCCACTAAAAACAGTCTTACCCACTCGACAAAACACCCGAAACAAATCTATTATTACACCAGACTGTCCATGTGAATGTCTGTGTTGATAGAATAATGTTTGTAATAAAACTAACCTTGTATCGCATGAATCGTCGCATGTTGAGGGACTATTTTCTCATATATCAGTCCGCCGCTGTCGAGCTTTCTATCAGGGAGAACAACTCACTGCTACTCAGACAGAAATCCTTCAAATGCAAGGTTGGTTTGGTTGTTGGGATGGTTGTTATAAATAAATTTGTGACAAGAGCGAGTAACATTGTGCAGCCTTGTGTCAGTCATAATCTGAAGGACTTCTGTTGTTGCATTTTTTTATTAATTTTATTTATTTATAAATTTTTTGGCTTTATGGTCATTTGCACGGTTTTCTGTATTTTGGCAAAACAAATGACCGATTATGCTCCTTTTTATGGTTTAGTGTGTGTGTGGGAGGGAAGGGACGTCTTTTCTCCCAATTTGCAGCCTGTGTCTGTGTGAGAAACGGCTCCTAAATCACCTCGGACATATGCACCACCACAGACTGGTGTTATGCTTGTTTCAGTTCAGTTTTTTATGTACAAAAAAAAACAAAACACTGAGCTCTAAAATACATGTTTCTTACTACTATAACTATGACAACACTACTACTACTACTGCTACTACTACTACTACTACTACTGCATCCTCATTATTCACCATGATGAGTTTGTAAGCACTTTTCACATTTTTAATTTTTACACATTTCTCAGACAATAAGTCATTTTAATTAGATGCAGACAAAACACAGGACTTATTTTGACCTTAAGAGCTGCTTTTAAACACATCTGTACTTGTACTATTTCACTCTGATACATAGGTATAAATCTGTACTTATTTAACACAGTATAAGTACATTTCTCATGAGAACGGGACCCAGACATGAACTCTCACACTCTGTGCTCTTGTCCATGAGTCTATTGTAGGGAGTATTATAGCTCTGATGCTGTGGGCCAGATTACAACAGTGAGCTGGAGCTGTACAATAGTGCTCTTTCTGCTTGGCTAATAGAGAATAGAAGTGATTCTGGAGTGTGTATGTCCCCAGACACACGGACACGACACACGTCCATCTCACACTGGACTCACTGGACAATGGACTCTGTCAAAGCTATAGCCACATATACATTATTATCATTTATTTCATCTTTATTAAAGGTGCTGTCCCTCATATTTACTGTATTCAAAACACAATAAACTAAACTAGTTCATTTTAGGTTTCATATATTCTGTATTCATGTGTAAACAGATATAGATACTGTATGTTATTCAGACAACAAATGAACCCACTTTTTTCATTCTTATGCAGAAAAAATATAACTTGATTACTCAAACCTTGAGTAAATACAAAAAACATATAAGTCAGCTTCAACATTTTCAAAAAATTCAATAAATGGTTGCCACTTTGTAAAAAAGTGTGTTTATGTTACCTTTCTTGGAGTACTTGGAGTAATCTGCTCTACTTTCAAATGGGACATCATTTCATGAATATGTTGAGGCTGGACGGGGCTTTTGTTGATTTCCAATGTAAGAGAAGATGACAGTTTTGCAACAAGAGAAGTAAACGCCAAAACCTCTAGCTGTAAAAACTAGTTTATTTTAAAGGCCACCTGCTCGTCTCCATGGAGATATCACTGTTGTATCACTGTTGCCTTGATTATTACACAGTATTTAAAAAATGGGGACAGGATAATGGTCGGATCTGTGGAGAAGCAAGCCTGGTACTTATACAGTCTTCATTTTACCGCTGATCACATTTCCTTCAGTGGGTTTGATCACAGTTGGTCGAGTCCAGTGGCGGGAACTATACCAGAAGTTTCACCACATGTTTCCAAACGTCTTCCTGGTTTGTGATGTAAGTGAGGACAGAGCCTATTCATTTTCATTTCCACCATTAGTTCATTAAACACACTTAAACTTACTTCATTTTCTGTTACAGGTAACTCTCACTGAAAACACAATTTAATCAATCAATCAATAAACATTTTAAAAGATGTTTGTGTCATTTTTGCATGTTAACCAGAGACAGGTCTTCTGCATGTAACGGACGAGCTGCTCCACACTGTTCTTTTTAGAGTCTGGTGCCATGGTCCAGAGGGAGGAGGAGAGGATCTACACCGAGCTTTAGTGTAAATGATAGCTCCAATTTAAACAGTGTAAATCTGACTTTTGTCCCACAGGAAATTTAAACTTTTACACTTTAATAAAAACACTGCTGCTTTCCTCCTCCAAATGAGCCTCTAATCTGCGTTTATGGATTTAGTCTCTGCTTCTAACGATGGGCTACTTTCTTGTTTCCGTGGAGATGTTATTTCTATGTCTTTGCACAGAATGTTCCACAGTAGAGCGTTAAACATCCTCTATCTACACACATACATTACCCCTAGAAAAGACTGTAAGTAACTGAACAATAGGGACATGTTAAACGTCAGTGTGTCTCTAATCTGCATCACAGGTTCTTCAAACTTGTCCTCAGTCAGTCTGTCTGTTTAAAGGGGGACATGTGTCATTGTGTTTGGAGACATGATGGACACAACATTGAACATGGACCAGAGAAAGAAGAAGAGAAGTGTTGTCAGGAGACTAGAAAGAAAATGATAGACAAGCAGGTTAAAGATAAAGACAATAAGACCATCTCCAAGCAGCTTGATGTTCCTGTGATTACAGTTACACATGTTTTACACAACTTTAAGGTCCACAGGACTGAAGCCAACCTCCCTGGACGCGACTGCAAGAAGAAAATGACAAATTAAAGAGATGGATCATATGAATGGAACCAAAGAGCCCAGAACAACCTCCAAACAAATTAAACATGAAGTCGAAGGGCAAAGTACATCAGTGTCAGATCACACAATTATCAGTGTTTGAGCCAAAGTGGACTTGATGTGAGGACACCACTGAGAGAAAATCCTAAAAAGTGAGACTGGAATTTGCCACAGTGCAGATTGACAAACCACAAAGCTTCTGGGAGAATGTTCTTTGGACAGATGAGACAAAACTGGAGCTCTTTGGCAAGACACATCAGCTCTATGTTCACAGATGCAAAAATGAAACAGACCAAGAAAAGAACACTGTCTGTACTGTGAAACATGGAGGAGGTTTGGTTTTGTTCTGAGGCTCTTTTGCTGCATCTGGCACAAGGCGTCTTGAATCTGTGCAAAATACAACAGAATCTCAAAACTATCCAAGTATTTTGGAACGAAATGTGTTGCCTAGTGTCAGAAAGTTTGGTCTCAGTCTTAGGTCATGGGACTTCCAACAGGATAATAACCCAAACACACAGCTAAAAACACACAAGAATGACTAAGAACAAAACACTGGACTGTTCTGGAGTGTTCTTCTGTGAGCCCAGATCTCAATTCTCTTGAATATCTGAAAGGAGCTGAAACTGTCTGGAGAAGGAACCTTCAAACCTGAGACAACTAGAACAGTTTGCTCGCGTGGAGCTTCCTGCGGCCGCTGCAAGCTCCGAGCTGCAAACCACAATCAGCCGCACTACTACAACTATTACTAAACTACTATTAATACCACTATTACCACTCTTATAACTACTATTAATACTACTACTATTACCACTACTACAACTATTACTAAACTACTACAAATATTACTAAACTACTTCTACTACTAATTATAATACTGCTATTACCACTACTACAACTATTACTAAATTACTATAACTATTACTAAACCACTACTACTACTAATAGTACTAGTACCACTTCTACAAGTATTACTAAACTACCATTGCTAAACTACTAGAATTATTACTAAACTACTTCTGTTACTACTAATAGTACTATTATTACCACTACGACAACTATTACTAAACTACTAATAATACCACTACTACCACATATTACCACTATTATAACTGTTACGAAACTACTACTACTGAACTACTAATACTACCACAACTACTACTACTACTACTACAACTATTACTAAACAACTTCTACTACTACTAATGCTACTACTGTTACCACTATTATAACTATTACGAAACTACTACTACCACCACCACCACCACCACTACCACTACTACTTCTACTTCTATTACCATTTCTACAACAACCACTACTACTACTGTTGTAGAATAAACATTAGTATCATAAGAGTTAAAGAGAAGAGACATGACACTGAAGTTGTAACGCAGAAGTTTATTTACATCAGTACAGGACCCAGCCCCCAGAGAAAAAACCCTCTAATTCTACTACTATTACTACTACTACTTCCTAAAGTACATGTTCATAAACCCCATAGACCTCCATGTGAAATAAGCTGTGTATGCTGTGTATTTGTGTATATCTGTGATTAATGTCAGTGTGTGTGTGAAGTCTGGGGCCCTCTTTAAAAGCACACTTTTATTTAAGCTGAGCTGATTGATTTGAAGTACTCTCCCCGCTGCAGGAGACAGAGGATACATCACTTTAACTACTGTACCAATATACAAGTATGCTAGCTCCACTCTATGTACCGCCATGACTCAAGACAGTAAACCAAATGTCACCGTAAAAAATAACAGACTATTTATTCACACCTGGCTCTCCATGTCTCCTTTGGGTCCTGCTATAGTGAATTAAGAAAACAGTAGATACAGATAGATGAACAATGGCTGCTACAAAATGCATCGATTTACAAGTCGAAAGCCAAAGCTGTTCATTTTTCATCTACAGAGGGACTATTACACGTGTGTGGAGTATGACCTGTAACACAGCTAAGGTTTACATCAACATGTTACCTCTTATTGTTTTAAAAATGATATATTCACCAAAATCAGACTATGCACATGCTCTGCTTTTGTTTTTTAGTCCCCCTCCCTTTGCTTCTCACATTAACACGATCAACATGCGTCCTGGTAATAAAACTCCTGCACATCACACCAGGTTTGTGTAGTCGCTGTGTACAGTTTTGTGTCATGTTTTTGTATATTTATGGAGAGTTGTCGTGTGGAAGCATGGGTGATGTAGGCTTGTGGGTGGAGCTGTGTACAGAATCAAACAACTAACCATAAGGAGGGTTTGCATAGGGTCCAGGAGAGATTGCTAGATTACTCAAACATGCATAGATGAATCTAAAACCTCTTCATGCAGGTTTTTGATGAAGAAAGCTCCAAAAGATTGATTCTGCAGAATTCCCCTCTTTAAATTTTGCCGCATTAGTTTACATGTTTGTATCCTTCCTCATCAGAGGCTGATTGTGAGTAATATGTGGAGTAATAAATAACAATATAAACAAATGCAGAGTGTGTACTTGGACTGGACATATGATGTCATATATTGGAGGTCATAGGGTGTGGACAAACAGGTTCCCTCAAAACCTGGGCTCAGACTGCATACTGTGCCAGCAGAAGTGTCGTGGAGCTCCAGAATCATTCTGTTGGACAAAGAACTCGACCACAGCTTTTGCTTCATAAATGAAGAGTTCTGGAGTCACAGCTGGACCGGGGCCAGTCTGAGGGAGGTGTAAGTCTCATTAAACACATAACAGGTCAAAGTGTGGAGGTCTCCTGGGTTAAAACATAACTCCAGCTCCTTGTGTAGGACACACCTGTACACACGTGTCAAGTTCTATCATAAGTTATAGAATCGAGACTGTTTTTAAACAAGTCCTCAAAGTTTTTGTTAAAAAAGATCAACTTATCATTATTGTAACAAACTGAACAGATACAACCTGTTAAATTCTGACAAAATTATTTTTTATTCTGAGATGTGGCTGCTCCATAGAATTCCCCATAGAGCTGCTCCCTCGTCTTTACGAGGTTTCTTCCAGTTCAGATCAGAGCAGATCACCAGAACATCTCACTCATCTGTAAATTCCCTTTAAACATCCTGTGATGGGACAGTTGTTTTTTTCACACACAGCAGCAAAAAACTGGAACACTCTTCCAGCTGAACTTAAAACCTGCACTTAAAACCTGCACTAACTCCCACACTTTCTCTCCTGGGCTAAAACAATGTCTTCTGAGCAGCAGTCAGAGTTGGCGTCAGAGCACATCTACTGGAGGGGCGTGGGTCACCAGCAGGGGGGGCACTGCCATTTGAGAAATATTTTAACGCGGTGAAGTCATACACAGCAGAAATGCTTCAAACTAGTTTTTCTTTAACAGAATTAGTCTAATTATGTGTTGTTATTATTATCATTATTATATTAAAATTATTATTATTACCTGCAATAGTTGTTGAGGCTGTGTGGTAGACGATACGCACACAAGACAATAATAAAAGGTTGAGGTTTATTAAAAAACAATAAGGCCTGACACTGGTTGTAAATATTAAACAACAACTTCTCGTCAAAAACACAGCTGAACAACATCACTGAAAGAAGCAACCGGGCAAGAAACAGCCACGTATCAGGCAGCACCAGGGCTGTAGTGAACGTGGTACACGAGGGTAACGCCGTCCAGTCCTGTCCTATAGAGAACTGAGACTTGAGGGACCGGGACTAAACCAGGACTAAACCAGGACTAAACCAGGACTAAACCAGGACTAAACCAGGACTAAAACAAGACTAAACCAGGACTAAAACAAGACTAAACCAGGACTAAAACAGGACCAGTGGCGGCTGGTGGTATAATTTTTGGGAGGGGCACCAAGGCCAAAATTATAAATATATATTATGAATAATATATGTATTATATATATAGGCTGTAGTATTATAACAAATACCAGAAACAGACATTTTGGTTAGTATTGGCTGAACAATATCGATCAGAGCACAATGAACAGCCAAGAGCAAACTTTACACAACAACACAACGTAACACGCCGCTCACACCCAGACCCAACAACGTCTGCAAAACTACAATACGAGGCTACGATCACAACATGAACATAGATGCCGCTCCTACAGCACACGACAGAACAACCAGAGCAGCTCCATCGCACCCACCAGCTCATTTACGCACTATTAACTATAACACTATAACACTATAACTATTACTATAACACTTTAACTACTAACACTTTTAACTATTAACACTATAACACTCTTTAACTATTAACACTATAACACTCTTAACTATTAACACTTAACACTCTTAACTATTAACACTATAACACTCTTTAACTATTAACACTATAACCACTCTTTACCTGTGAGGCTTCATGTTCAGATTTGCCCCAAACTAATGAAAACCAGCCTCTTACCTTCTCCAGAGACTGAAGCAGAGTGTTTCCTCTATCCACTGTCCCACTGGTTCTGTTTCTGTTCTTTTTCCAAAAGTCTATTGTCCAATATGAAGAGATGAAACTGGTCCAAATCCTGGTCCAGTCTGGTCCGTGACGCGAGGTCCGGGAGCCGAGTGCACTAGCGGTTGTAAATTTAGTCTTAATCCCACTTCCCACTTAAATCTGAAAATTACGGTCAGTCCATATCAGCACCAGGACACCAGGTAGAATTATGCCTCTGCGCACTATGCTCAGGTCAAACTTTTACACCCAGAAACGAGCGGGCAAAGGCGGATAGAGCAGCGAGAGACTACCCTGGCCCCGGGGCGGCAACGAGAGCCCAGGCCCGGTGGCAACTGCCCCAGTCCAGGCAGCGATTGTCCCGGGTCCCGGCAGAGATTGTCCCGGCCCCAGCAGCGGTAGCGACAGTCCCGGGTCCCAGCGGCGGGTCTGTCAGGTCGGGTCTTTGACTCTGTTCTCGCCATTTCCTGTGTGGAGCTTTAGGCTGCTACGAGTTGACGCAGCAGGTTGACGTGACGTGACAGGACAGTTGTCCAATCACACTACACTAAATAAACAGAGACTGTGATGTCATTGGTCTGGGCGCTAAAGTTTGTGCCCTCAGCCCGAAGTGAAATGCGCCAATCGGGGCCGCTGACACCGTCTGTACGGAGTTTAGGGAGAAGGGCCAGTCCTAGATCGCGATGGGCCCTCAAAGTTCTGTGGGCCCCGGTGCATCGCACCGCCGAATGCTACACGTCTGATTCTTCCTCTGTCCTCTGTGTTGTTTTGTCCTTCCTTTCCTCATAAGCCATGTTTGTTTTGATAGGGTCAGACCATGCGTGTCCCTGATTGGCTAATCTACCTGTCAGTCACACCCACCTGTGCTCACAGACCAGACCCGTTCACTTCCTTGTATAATAAAAAGTGTCTCTTGGCTGTGTGGGCTCGTGGAGATCAAAATAAAATGAATCACAGATTTTTGTCCGAGTCATTGAGACGGAGCAGAGGAAACGTGGGGCTGAGGTCACGAAGACCAGATGGAAAAGATGGAATCAGTACAGCCCCCTTACCGCTCCATCATGTCAACTGACCCTGTGATGAACACAGGCCGATCTGAGGACACCGGCTCTGTGCTGCTGTGAGGGACTCAAGTTTATATTACACCCACAGACTGTATAAAGAAGTGGACCAAGTGTGTCGTCACTGACCGTGTTCAGCTCCACTCAAATGACGCTCACAGTGCTCATGGTTACAGGAGCTAATTCAGAGCCAGAATCTGTGTACCATTCATTCTTCTGAATTTCAATTAAGAGTAAACTGTAAAATGGGAAACCAGTTGGAAATAGTCACACTTGCTGTTTTGTGATTGGCGTTTATTTAAAGTAAGCTTTAGACTTAGAGAAATAAATAATATTTTTATATCTCTTTCAAATCTAAAATATTTTTCTCTGTACAGTTGATGCATAGTGTTTAATTTTACAGGAACAAACTGGAATATATCCATCTCATTTTGCTGTTACTTTGCATAAAACTGAAGTACTGTGATATGGTATCATCAAATTTACTACAGTAATATACAGTAGAATACAGTAAAACAGAAGTAACAAGTGCCATCAGAGACATCATCCTGGTCCCCATGAGGTGTCAGTGGGTCAGTTCATCAGCACAGAAACAGTTTATGAGGAGTCCAGCCCATATCACATGATCATTATATTCACAATGTAATGTGTGTATGTGTACAGGCCCATGAACATTTGTGTGATATTGGTCACACATGAGAATGTGTGTGTTTACTAGTGTGGAACCAAAATGTCATTTTCATGAGTTGTGTGTATGTTAGTTGTGTGACTGTGTAACAGTCAGTATTATATTTATATTACTACTGATACTGTGATACTTGATTGCGCCATCAGGTGGCGCCCCTTTTATTTTTTATTATACTGTAAGGTCACAGGTCACAGGTCACTCACTTGTTGAGGTGCTGTGTAATGTAATGGACACACACCTCTGTGCTCTACAACTCAAGTAATGTGCGGTACCGGTGTTAAACGGACTAATTTCTATTTCATGTATGATTCAGACTTCGCGCCGTGGAGACCTGGCATCGTATGGTTTCTAAATGTGTAATAAACCAAGTATCAGTGGAAATCAGGGAGTCTCGCTCTTCTCTCAGCTCCCAGAGCACATGTTAAGGGCTATAGCTAGCGCTCTCCGCCGGATCACTACCACGCGTTATAACTGTAGATCAGTGTGTTGTGTATCACCAGAAAAACAAGAAATGGAAATTATTTTAGTTCCAATTAGAATTTTAATTGCATACACTGAAAGAGAAAATAACTGTTACAATTAATGATTATCTCAAAAACTATTAATATTTTACAATACAAATGCATAGAATTATTAATAGATCATAATTGTTCTGAGATTTTGAGACACTCCCGTTGTTCTAGCTCCATCCTTCGCGGAGTTATGACCAAAAACACATATTTGACCTTGGTTACCTTGACCTTCAAGTGACCTTGACCGGTTTCAACCTGTAACATCCAGTGTACCCCGGTTATGTGTGTGCCAACTTGTGTGATGATTGGGTGAATATTTCAGCCCGCAGATGGTTCAGAAATTGCCTTTATCCTTTATAATGGCGTGACCTTTCAATTGACCCGTGTGACCTCAGATGACCTCGGATCGTCAAACTTTTTTTTGCAGCATTGGGCAAATTTGGTGACAATCGGTCCATAAATGGTGGAATTATCGCGGGTGGACAGATACACACACACCCACACACAGACACACAGACACACCCACACACACACACACACAGACACACACACACAGACACACACACAGACACACACACACACACACAGACACACACACACACACACAGACACACACACACACACACAGACACACACACACATACAGACACACACACAGACACACACACACACACAGACACACAGACACACACACACACACACACACACAGACACACACACACAGACACACACACAGACACACACACACACACACACACACACACACAGACACACACACACACACACAGACACACACACACACACACAGACACACACACACACAGACACACACACAGACACACACCCACACACAGACACACAGACACACCCACACACACACACACACACACACACACACAGACACACACACAGACACACACACACACCACACACACACACACACACACACACACACACACACACACACACACAGACACACACACACACACACAGACACACACACACACACACAGACACACACACAGACACACACACACATACAGACACACACACACACACACACACACACACACACAGACACACACACACACACACACAGACACACAGACACACACACACACACACACAGACACACACACACACACATACACACACAGACACACACACAGACACACACACACACACACACACAGACATAGACACACACACACACACAGACACACACACACACAGACATACACACACAGACACACACACACACACACACACAGGGTGAATACAAAACCTGGTCAACCCTTCAGGTAATAACATAGAACATGATCCTTTCATTTCAGTGCAGACACATGACAAAATAACTGATATTAAGCTCTTTTAAATCTGAATTCTTTCTATTGTGACCATAATGATTCACACTAACATCTTGTCACAACATTTAAAAAAGAAATATTAATATTTCTACAACTCTTATATAAATACTCATATATAAATATACCATGACTTTTCAAATACAATCTAGTTTAGAATTCACATAAATTGCATAAATCTAAGATGGTTTAAAGACTTGAAATGACCTGAAGCTCAAAGCAGATGACTTGGACTTAACTTGGACTTATGGGCCAGTGACTTGAAACTCGACTTGGACTTTCCTGTCTCTGACTTGGGACTTGACTCGGACTTGAGGTCAAAGACTTGAGACTTACTTAAGACTCGCAAAACAACAACTTGCAACAAGGTCCCACCTCTGCTGAAATCACAACAGCAGTCGGGCTTCACAGAATAGTTAATTTAACCAACAGAAAGTGAGAAAACCGCTATGTCATAATAATAACAACATTCACAAGAAACAAGGAACAAAAAACCAAACAAAAAACATACCGTATTTTTTGGATTATAAAACACACTTAAAATCCTTTAATTTTCTCAAAAATGGACAGTGCATCTTATAATCCAGTGCGTCTTATGTGTTCATTCTGGTTGTACTCACTAACCTTGAACTGATTTTATATGGTATACGGCGCTCAAAAATCTGTCAGACTGTTTTAGTATGACTTTGGTAAACTACAAACCTGCACGGCTCGATGGATTGATGGAGCATTACGGCTGCCGTCGCCAAGCGAGTTACGCCATGATCTGCCGATGGATCGTGGACGCCTGAGCTCAGGGATCAGTCTCAAGTGTCGTCCAAACCTTCAGGATGGTACGAATCATCACTAAACAGCAAAGTAACAGCGACAAGACTGACTCGGATAATGACGGGAGGGATCCAGGCTTGATGCTGAAATGGCGCAATTGTTAAACTCAGACACTGAAGATGAGGAATCAGATGGATTTGTGGAAGAAGAATGAACTGAAAAAGTGAGTGTATTGTTTAGTATTTTATGTGGGTCCAGTCAATCAGTAACGGAGGGAAACGGGCAGATTTTTGACATTCAAATGTCTCTTATTCAGAAACTAGAGGGACTATTGAAATAAGTAAAGTATCAGAATGTAGGAAAGAGTTACACTCCAACAGGGTCAAGTTAAACCTGTGATATTCTTTCAAGTTGTTGAAAAAATTTTAAAAACTCATGTTGGTAACGGAGGGAATGAAATATGCAGCACTTTTTGGTCAATAAATCCAAACAGTGATAACTCTTGGTTCTCACTTCCATATCCTTAACAAACTGGTTTGAATATTTGCTTCATATAGTTTTCTACCATATGGTACAAGATTAGGTTGAAAAACCTCTTACTTTTTGACTCATGAGATTTTTTATTAAGAAAGGTCATGGTAACGGAGGGAAAAGTAACGGAGGGAAAATTGTGCAAACAAGTAGAAGGTGCAGGATTTTACATCATTTGTCGCTTTTTTCTTCCGAATACTTTAATATTACTTCAAAATGAAAGGAAACTATTTCTATAAAATATGTCAGTCCTTCCAAACAAATTTTTATCATTTAAATACTTTTTTTTTTGAAAAATCATGTCCCTTCATCAACAGTTCAAAGATGGAATAACACAAGATATGATGAAATACATCCATTTATTTACATGATTTGCAGGTCTTTGAAATTTGGGAAATAATTTTTGTTCCATGTTTCATACATGGTCTGTTTAAAACATATGGAACTTTAGAACCAAAAATGGTACAGAAAAAAGGTCAACAGTTTCATAAACTAGAGTACATATGTATCTGTTCAATACATTTTTATATCAGATGAATTAACTTGAATTTTTGGCCTTGCTGTTTACTTCTGCTTGACTGGGCCCATGTGTTACAGCTGAACAATGTTGGATAAAGTTTGACTCATCAGACTGTTTTGTTTCACTTAATGCACCTTATAATTCAGTGCACTTTATGTATGAAAATAGACGAGAGAATCCAACGTTACTGATATTGCGCCTTGTAGTCCGAAAAATATGGTAAGTGTTGATGGTTTGGATCCCGTTCTCGACATAAACATCATTAATAGAACGGGTCAGATCCACAGGTTGGAGGAGTGATTCTAGTTCTCACAGATGAATACAGTCTTTGTGTCCTTGGATAAAACACTTTTCCCCCCTCACCGCCTCTGTCAGTGTGTGTGTGAACGGGTGAATGGTTCCATGTTGTAAAAGTCTTAAAGGTGGAAAGGCACTGTATAAAAATGTGACTGACCTTTTGTGACCGGACTGTGTCTCTGGTTGAGTTTCCTCGTCTTCATTAAAGCGGCTGAGCTTTAAGAATGTTGTCCACTCGCCTCAGGACACTGTACAGGACGGAGACAGGAACAATCTGACGGCTTATTTCAGGATGTGATTTACCTCTGGGAAATGAACCTTGCTGTCTTGGTTTTGACAGTGACAATACACAAAAAATCTGATCATTATCTGATTTGTGGAGTTATCAGATTATATAATAATGTCACAAATATGACACTATTTTCTATATAATGTAATTTCCTCACCACAAACAGACCTGGAGTTGTGTTTTGTTTCATTTACACATGTTTAACACACAAAAAACCTGCACATTTAGACTGAGTTCTTCTCTCAGACTTGTGATGTGGAAAGGAAGTGCTCCACTGTGTTTTTAAACTCCATACACTTTCAATAGAATCATTTGGATAGTTTCAGCCCTGGAACTGCTGCCTTAAATGACTGAACAAAAGCAAAAGGAGCTGTTAACTTGAAAATGACCTGACATTACGAGGTGGAACAGAGTGTTTTGAGCTTTGGAGATGTAATCAGACTAATAGACTCTGTTCATACTTACGTCACAAACCGGGAAGACGTTTGGAAACATGTGATGACAACGTCCGGTGTAGTTCCCGACACTGGGCTCCTCAACCAACTGTGATCAAACCAACTGAAGTAAATTGGGGCAACACATATAAGACTAATACAAATCCAGTCTTTACCTGCAAAAAAAGGCAATGAGAGCATCACATTATCAACTTATAATGAACCAACCAATGCATTATTTATAAACCTTCAAACTCTGAAATTTTATGATTTGGTCATCCTTTATCCTCTGAAAATCATGTTCAAAGTAAACAACAATCTCCTGTCAAAATCTTTACAGAACATCAACAAAATCCGAAAGAGACAATATGAGCTCAGAGGCACAGCCATGTTTATCAAAAAGAAAATCAGAACAAACATTACAAAATTTAGTAAATCTGTTAAAGGGCTGGAGCTCTGGAACAACTGTACAGAAAACCTCAAACTGTGCACCAATTTCTTTCACTTTATAAAGAAGTTTAAATGTTTAACTCTGGACAGATACATGAAATATGAGACTTAGTTTGTACTGTAGAACTTTGTTGTTCTGTTTCTGATTTGTTTGTTTCCTCTTGCTCTATTTATGAAGATGAGCTGGTGTTAAGATGAAGCTCTGACAAAGGAATAAAGGGTAAAGGCAGAATAAGCTTAAGCTTCAGCCGACACCTTTTCCGTCTGTGTATGTTAAATAATATCTGTGAATTAATGTCAAAATATACCTGTGACCCAAATAAATATATAAAAATAAATAATAAATGTGATCAGTGGTAAAATGAAGACTGCAGATGTATGTGCTGTTTGGAATCATCTGGAATTTGGCGCCTCATCTATTCTGATCTCATGTGTAACGCCACCACACAGCAGGTTTTACAGATCACTAGAGAACTATGGACAGCACAGTTTAGAGTTTATGATCCAACAGCCATTTCTGTCGACGTGTCCAGTAGAGGTCTGGACGGGACAGAATTTTGAGTCCCGCTCCCGCCCACGTCTGCATTGTGCAGTCCCACTCCTGCCCGCAAAGAATTGTAATTTTCATTCCTGCTGCCAACTGCATCTGTGATATTTTGTCCCGCTCCCGCTCGCAAATCCCGCAAGATGGGGACGTTCACTTTCTTAAACTCCATCAAAGACAGAGAAGTGGAAAGGAATTGTCTAAATGTGTGCAAGATTAGACCACATCTGCAAGTTTAGGCTGCTTAAAATGTTTTATTAATGCCAAATAAAATATCCAGCACAATTGTATGATGTATGATATGGATACATTCATCATTTGTATATTTTACTTTACACTCATATTTAGTTTGTGCAGTTTATCATCCCACTCGCCTGCTCCCGCATTGTGTAGTCCTGCTCCTCAGCGAGCTTTCAAAATGTGTCCCGCACTGCACTGTTTTGCTGTTTTGCGTCGGGACCGGCTGGAGTGCAGAGCTCTAATGTCCAGGGGTGAGGGAGTTGGTTAAAAAATCTGTTAAGAGCTTGTTCAGAGGTCCGGGCGTTTGGTCGGGCTAGTGTAACAAGTGTTTGCTTATTATTTAATTTAATTTATTATTTATTTATTATAATTATGTGTAATGAGCGGAGTTGGATGGTCAGAAGATCCTAGGTAAGGCTACAGGAGAACAGGGGCAGCAAATTAAGTTAACGGACTAGTTGAAAAATGAATAATGTGTATTATACAGGAAAAAAGTGAGATAAACTCAAAATATACATCAGCTGCAGCAAAACAAAAATCAACCAAACTCAATATCAATTAAACGTCCTTGAGAAACCAGTCTGTATGCCCAATGTGGAAAAACAGAGTTCAAGCTACTTCAGAGTCCAGTATTAATTATTTTGAGGGGGTATGATGTCCATGAAGTGCAGTTGACTGAATAGTTAAGTAGTGGAGGTAGCTGGAGTAGGTGGAGATAGAGGACATGCAGTTAGCCTCCTACCAGACCAGAGGTTCTTTCAAAAAGACAGTTCCGAGCTCTAAATTAAACCCAGGTTTGGGCACCTGGCCTGTTCAGTACTGTTGCAATTGAAATGCCCAACACACATGACAGTGTCCCACATCAGGTCTGGTTCTTCAAGCTCTGTCCCCTGATTCTCTCCCACACAACTGAGGAGAGACAAGTCAGGGGACCTTATATACTTTGACTGATGATATGTGATTGGATTACTGGTGAAATGGGCGGTGTGATGGGTGGTGACAAGTCATGTGGCGTAGGGGAAAACCTGGGTTGGATCTGGATAACCGGACTGAATTTTACCTTGGTTACACTAGTGTGGCTCTGTGGTGGGTAGTGTGGTCCCAGCGTGCCTCAGATTTATGCTCTGACAGAAATCCTTCAAATGCAAGGTTGGTTTTACTTCTAAATGATTCTGTCAACACAGACATTCACATGGACAGTCTGGTGTAATAATAGATTAGTTTCGGGTGTTTTGTGGAGTGGGTAAGACTGTTTTTAGTGGCAGATGCACTAGTCTAACACCAGCGACCTCAGTGTAACCCACGTCAAGAAGCCCACTTCTGGTTACAACCTTAATGTGGCGGGACAACTTTCTTTAAGTTCCAGCATCACTTTACACTCAGGCACTCCTGCTCCTCTCCTACAGTGTTAACCACGCTCCTGCTCAACTATTTGGATGGAAACTATTAACACTGTGGATCTAACAAAGATAACCAAGTGGATTTATTCAACTCCCGGTCCCCTCAATTACTGCCCAATAATCAGATTTTTATTTTTTATTTTTTTCTACTGGATCACTCTGCTGCAATACTACAACCTACAACTGGATGGCGAGTAAACAGTTCCCCGCATGATTGCAGTAGGACCTAACAAACACTTTCATAACCCCTGAACCCACTGACTTTTTGTTTGGATTACCATATTTTCGGAGCTATTAGAGGCGCTCTTAAGCCTCCAGCTCCATCAAAAAAGGACTGAGCAGCTCACAATCCAGAGCGCCGTATACACGAATCCACTGGGGTGTCCCAGCACGACTTCAGTAAACTACAAAGCCACACCACCCACAGAACACACAAACACACACGGAGCAGACAGCGACCGCACAACGAAACACACCCACAGACACACTCATCACTCCACACCGACGAGGAACGGAACGGAGGAACGAACCAAAAAAGCGAGTGCAATGTGCCACTTCTAGACACGACTGAACAACTGAGTCACTGCGAACACGCCGACAATCCGTTGGTCCCAGACAGCACCCTCCCTACACGCCACAACTGAACAAAGCCCAGAGTCACCGTGAACACCACAAACAAACAAAACCACTCACCCATCACACTGTTGGGTTTCCTTTAAAGTCCAGTGCGATTTATTTGTGAAAAAAGTTTGAAAATGGACCATTTAATGACAGTGAGTCTTATAATCCAGAGCGACTAATAGCCCAGAAAATACGGTACAATAGCTCAAACTGAACATTTCGATAACTCAAATGGATCATAACATTTTCGATAACTGCTTATGAACTGAACTTTGCACTTTTGAGTCTTATTGTCTGTGTCATTTCACACACAATGATTGAATTGATTGTATTTAATTGACCTTGACTATCAACTGTTCTGGAGACCTGGAGCATGTTTTGGGTTGATGGGGGAAACCAGAGCACCCAGAGGAAACCCATCCAGACACAGGGAGAAACATGCAAACTCCACACAGAAAGGCCCGGGCGACCCGGAGATTGAACCTGGAACCTTCTTGCTGTGAGGCATGAGTGCCAGCCACTCAGCCACCGTGCCGCCACAATGTGTGTGTGTGTGTGTGTGTGTGTTAGTTTCAGAGTAGTTAGTTCCTCCCTGCAGATATAAGGAAGTGTCACCAGTGTCTGACCAGAACTGAAGAAGCAGCTTGGATGAGCTGCGAAACTTCTTCAACCAAACTAACTTTTGTCCGGTCGACAAACTGAATTTTCTCCTCGCCATGGATTCTACCTGGACGACTGAGGGATTCTTCATACAGAAAAAGAACAAACTTTAAGTCTCTCATTTCATTTTTGACCTATAATTATGAAAAAAAATAACACTCAAAATCTTGATAAAATTGCCATATCTTAGAAAGTTATGAAGACAGAGATATACAATTACCAAAAGATGCACAATAGCAGCATTTATATTCAACTTTTATTTGAGAAAAACTGATTTCTCTTATGGACACTGTTAGGATGGAACTTAAGAGACTTGGTGAACCCAGTAGATTTTATCCAACTGAGCAAATATTCCACAGATTTCCTTTTATTTGGTATTGTCACATTTTAAAATTGGGTACAAGTTGAATTTCTGACAGATGATGCACTCTAAAGTCCAGTGTTTTTGTATTTAATTAGCATCACAATTATTATTTGATTTGAACACACTTACTTTGTATCTGGAGGCACAGTTAAGGCCATGTTTAAAAATCTGACACACATTTCCTTTAAAGATCACGTTTCTGGTGAAGGACCTGTCCCCTGTTTTCTCACCGCATGTCACCTGCGTTCATTTTGCCAATTTCCATGGAAACGACAATACCAGGCCAAGTTAAATGTCAGCTCTGTGTAAAGGAGACCGGCTCACTGTATTAATGCCGTCTGTTCCCATTTTTAAATCAATAAAAACACCTTTAATGGAAACATTGCAAGATACACATAATGTCTTATTCACTACAAGAACCACACAACAACAGTACAGAATAAAGACATTTCTTGGTGATGTGGATGGATGTGGATGGATGTGGATGGATGTGGATGGATGTGGATGGATGTGGGTGGATGTGGGTGGATGTGGTGGCTGGGTGGACACTCAGGACGGGGCTCAGGTGGGCAGCCCGGCCCTTTCACCATTTAGAGAAGAAAGAGAATGTGAAATGTCAAACGATGTGAGGTGATGATGAAGAGGAGCTCGGACTGACGCCATCCTCCAGAAGGGTTACAGCAGCGTTAGTATCAGCATAGAGCTGTGTGTGTGTGTGTGTGTGTGTGTGTGTGTGTGTGTGTGTGTGTGTGTGTGTGTGTGTGTGTGTGTGTGTGTGTGTGTGTAGAGGGCACCAGAGCAGAGCACTTCCTGCATAAACTCTATGTGAACGCTCTGATCCAAAGAGTGTTTAAGTTGATGTGACTTCAGTTCAGTAGTTGTTGTTCAGTTCCGCACTCTTCTCTCCAATTTATGTCTCTCTTTTTTAATTTTAATCTTCATGATTATTTATGTTTTGATTTGTTTTTATTATGATTTTAATGTATTTCTTATTCTGTAAAGCACTTTGAATTACTTTGTGTACGAATTGTGCTGTACAAATAAACTTGCCTTGCCTTCAGTTTTGCAGCATATGAAATAATAAATGATATATGAAAGTCAAAAGTCACTTTTAAAACAATGTGCCTCTCTCTACTCTCCAAACTCAGTCAAACAAAAAACTTGAATCCAAAACTACACTGTCCATGTCTCCAACATAATATTATAATATTAATTTGATCTTTTTTTGTGAAGGGAACACCACCTGGGGGAGTGTTATTGTTTTGCCTGGAATACTTCATAGTAATCTGCGTCATAGATAGATGCACATTAAGTGTGTGTATCTCCTGAGAACGAGACACACGTGTGCAGGCACCAACAACACCAGACTCAGAGCACAGAT
The DNA here is from genome assembly GCF_026225935.1 of Boleophthalmus pectinirostris. Lineage (NCBI taxonomy): Eukaryota > Metazoa > Chordata > Actinopteri > Gobiiformes > Gobiidae > Boleophthalmus > Boleophthalmus pectinirostris. The sequence goes on along the minus strand of NW_026571133.1, from coordinate 46,459,823 downwards.
ACAGTGTGTAGAGCAGGAACAAGTCAGTGTTTACACACTCATCACTGGGATTCATTTGGGCTTCTCTTTGTTTGAGCATTTCAAAAGAAATTGTAATTATGTTAACTGGACAAAAGACAAAAGACAAAAGACAAAAGACAGGACATGACTCTAACACAGGACATCACCATAACACACAGACGCCTGTAAATCCACACTACCACCACACCAAGTGTGGACACAGCTTCTTATTCAAAAAGGAAAATATTCAAATATATATATAAATATTAAAAATATATAAAATATTCAAATCCTTAAAGTATACACTCTGCTTTGTTGACAGCCTTGACCCTTGACCTTCTCTCAGAGAGTTTCATGATGAAGTCTCCTGAAATGGTTTTCACGTCACAGTTGTGCCATGTCAGGGTCAAGAATCCTGAAATTACAAAGCAGGGTTCAAAGTAAAAGGGTTAAGGCTGTTTTAAAAATCTAAAACAAGTTTGGAGATATTTTGTCCACATGTGTGATGTCTTCAGTGAGACTCTACAGTGTAAATAATCATAAAAATAAAGAAGAAACAGGATAAAAAAGTGTGTGTGCACTGTTGTCTGGTCATGTACACACAGGCTATAGGCACACAAACTTTATTATTCCCAGCTCAGCACAGACAGCACTGAAGCAGCTTAAATGAGGCAAAAATACAGTCGCTGTTCCCTTTAAGAAAGACCAAAATCCATCTTCATCAGACTGAGTCAGCTCCCACTCGTTTCAGGCTGCTGCTAAAGCCAATGGAACCGTTCATCACTGACACTGAGTCCTAGCGCCCCCTCTGTCTGTGTGTTGTACACACAAGCAGATGAAACAGCTTGTTTTCTGCACAGGATCTGGAACTGCAAACGGAACTAAAGCAACATGTTTTCTACTAAAATGTGTGCATGGTCTTTTAATACCACTGTCTACTGTTCCTGGTCCTTTTGGACAGTTTTAGTACATTTGCTGCTTTGTGTTCAATTTTTATTATTAATTTATTTATTTTTAATAAAAATTAGACCTGCCTCCAGTGGTCTCCAATTTCCTCTCATCTTTACAAACCTGATGTGATGTGCAGGAGATACATTAGGGAGATAAACACTGATTGTGAGGGTAGGAGGACTCAGTGCATCAAAAAGAAAAATGAAACTAATAAAACATGTTAATACTTCATTTTCTGTGAATATAGCATTTTCAAAACAATAAACGTAAAATGTTATGTGTTACCCATAGAAGTGTAATCAGGGAGTAATAAAGATGAAGCAGTAACATCTCAAGCAGTTGGTGGTTTCTCACAGTAAAAGTTACACAGTGCCTCTTTAAATGATATAAAATACCGTACAAGAAATGAATGTTAAAATAAATGACACTTGACCAAATGTTTAAAAGTGTGACTCCTCAGAAGAGCCGTTTATTCTCAAACCTCCACACGCTCACCTCATTAACTCATGGACACTCTCTGTTCAAGTAAGACACATCTCATATCATCTCATATCATCTTCATCATCTCTTCTTCATATGATCATCTCAGTGTTAGTGATGATAAAATTGTCCAGTGTGTCTCATGTTCCATACAGCTGCATGTTTAGTCTGCTGAGGCCACCAAAAGAAAACAAAAGAAAACACAGGGACACAGGGTTGCACAATAGAACAAAGACCTGTACATGAATCTGTTAATGCTCCATCCATATCACACAGAACCAGATATACTGTAGCACCTCTTGTATGTGACAGATTTTGACTTCGTCCTGATGTATTGTGACATATTGTGAATTTAACACAGCTCTGTTTCTTAGTCCTGATAGGTCTGTTTGATTTGTCTGTTTGGGTGCCTTGGATCCAGAACACACACCTAGAACCTAGTCTGATTCATCAGCCGGTTTCACTTCATGCCTGACCTCGCATTAGGATTCGTTTGCACGATGGTAGGCGGGGACTTTTTTAATTTAACCAATCACTGCTATTTGGTAATGACGTATGTAATGCGCCGGAACACTCAGCGGTGTCCAAGTAATCACCAGCACAATAGTAAACACAGCAGAGAGTGAACATGTCTGTCTGCTGTTTCTGTGAGGTGAACTTGCGAATTAAAGGTGCAATAAAAAATGAGAAGTTTGTATCATCTACATCCATCACGACGCTTTGTTTACCATTGTGCTGAACCACAAAAGGGACCCAGACAGACGTGACAACTTTAACATCATGGCTTCACAGCTCACAGCCGACTGGCCAGTGCACGGTCTACATCTTCTGGTGTTCTTGTAAATCGTCTAGTGCAGACATGTCAAACTCAGGCCTGGGGACCAAATTTGGCCCATGAAATATTTATACTTGACCTGAGAGATCAAATCAAATGTGTATTAGAGCTGCCCACCGGCTACAGATACAGATAGACTATAGAGACATTATTTAAACTTTTGTTATTATTTTATATTCTGCTTGTTCTGGATTCAGTGTTTAAGCAAAACTATTATTAAACATTTATTTTAATAACAAAAGGTTTAACATTACAGATGCTGTTGAAATTTTTCAATAAATATTTAGTTTGGGCCAGGACTTAGTCCCAGTTTTTAATTTTGGTCTCTGTGTATTTGAGTTTGATTCTCCTGGTCTGGTGTATTCTGATTCCTGACCTAGTCGCTGGAGAGAAATGAAGTTGAGCCGAGGCACTAGGTGGCGCCAATCTGGCTACACTTCTCCAATAGTTTCTACAGATTTGAGTCTGGTCACCGGTAAATGTCCCCGACATTCATGGTCTGTCAGTCAAAACAAATACAGCTGCTCATGAGAAAAAAAAACATAATTTTCAACATATGATTTTTGCAGAATCAGTGAGCAAAGCACTAAACTCTGTTCATGTGAGGTGAGAGAAATGTGATTTTGTGTGGCCAATGAGCTCCTTTGTTTCACATGCGTCACTGAAATAAGCAAATCTGATTGGATGGCTGTGTTTGGTTCTGGCTCGAGACGTGATGGAGGAAGCGGTGACCAGACCGATATCCCACTGTCGAAAAAATACACAGAGATTTTAAGTCTAGACTTGCAAGGCATTTTTTTTGGTGCTGATTAGTTGTTTTTTTTTTTTTTACATGGTTGGACTATTAAATTAAAGAATTATTTTATTTCAAATTGAACTCAAAATGTTGTAATACTGTCAAAAGGATTGCAATATTCAACATGGTTATTGAATATTCCATTTGAACTTTGCAGCCCTAGTTTCAATTTCAACATTAGTGATTAGATGAAGACATAACGAAAGAATAACTATTTCTGATTTAGCTACAAGAAAAAAAAAGAAGAAATATGGCACATTTAACAGAAAAAGCACAGTGTTTTTCACAAATCAGTAACATTTAAACAAGTGTCGATTTGCACAGAAGGAACGGGACAATAAAACAAAATCATGAATCTTTATGACAAGGAGAGCAGTCACTGGTGGAAGCTCATTGGAAGTTCAGTTTCGATTTTTTTTCACAGACAAGAAAGTAGTTCCTCCCGTATTGACTATGGACGTCCACCAGAGGCTTAGGAGAGTGAGTCCTGCTTTCACAATAAGAGCAGATTCTTCAAAACCCTGGATGAAGGAGGAGCGAGCCACACATCAATACCTCACACTGGGACTCAAGTTCTCCCAGTATTGATTTGGAGAATTAATCTGTATCAAGAAATAGTTTGAAGCTTTGAGAATTCCAACCAGAGACCTTGGGTATGAGGTATGAGTGCTGATTTTCTACATAGACCCAGGTTTTAGACTCAAGTAGCATGTGAATAGCAGAATTAAAGCAGATGTATAGTGTTTGTGTCTGCGCTATAATTATAATCTATGACATCCGTGGATCATGTTAGAATTTGGACAATTTAAATCACAATGGATCTAAAATGAAACAAGTCCGCTGACATCTGCACTGGATTTTTGTTTTTCATTTGTGTCAAAATGACTAAGGCTACATTCAGACTGCAGGGCTTAACACTCAATTTGGATTTTTTGTGAAATCCGATGTTTTTGAAAGGTCGTTCACATTTCCAATTAAATGTGACTTGTATGTGATCTCCAGTGTGAACATTAAACGACCCAAAAGTGTCCCGCATGTGCACTGGAGACACGACGACGTCAACCACAGCGAGCGTCTCTGTGTTTAAACATGGACGCAGCATTGAGCATCTGGAGATTTTAAAGTTCCTCTCGTACCGGAGCCAGAACATGAACAACTTACTTGTTTTAAGGAGGAGATTGAGAAGGAGAAGGACGAGGTTTTTGGTCGTGGTGTTTTGTGGGGCAGCGGCAGCGACGTCTGTTGAAAGGAACGTGTGGATGTGGAGACGGAGCCAAGAGTGGTGAGTGGAGATGTGCTTCACTTCAGTGACATGGAGTTCATTAACAATTTTCACCTACTTCAGTGCAGAATAGTGACATTTGTGGCTTGTTGATTGACGTGTAGGTGGATGAATGCACTTTGGCCGTTCAGACTGAAGTCACATGTCAAAAGATCAGATATGTATCAATTTCAGGAGCACATATCCAAGTGTCCTGGGTCACATTTGAAAAAATCGGATCTGTGTCGTTCAGACTGACATTAAAAGATCAGATACAGGAACATAGAGGCCAAAAATTGGATTTGGGTCACTTCAGGCTGCAGTCTGAATGACACAGATCCGATTTTCTTCAAATGCGACCGAGGCCACTCGGACATGTGCTCCTAAACAAATCTTTTATCATGTGACTTCAGTCTGAATGGTCAGGTCACATTCATCCCACCTACACGTCAGGCTCAGAGTCTCGTCAATGAAGGAAAAGCGAGGTTAGTGAGTTTATTAATATTTGGGGGAATCGCTGTATTCAGGCCAAATTAGAGGGGTCTTATCGGAACCGGGCGTTTTTTGGGTTAGGGTTAGGGATTACCAAAGAAATGTCTGAGCGCAGCTACAGGCAGTCCTGACTCCAATGCCAACAAAAAATAAAATGTCTGTGAGCCAAATACAAGGAGGCTAAAGAGTCAAACAAACGAAGCGGCTGTGGAAGTGTAACCTGTCCATTTTACCAACAACCATATTTTGGGAGACAATCCCAGAGTTTAGGATACTTCTGTAAACCCTGAGCACGCTCGCTGTGTGTGACAATGTTGTGTCTTTTGAGGCGTTTAAAGTTCACACTGGAGATCACATACAAGTCACATTTAATTGGAAATGTGAATGACCTCGCAAAAAAATCGGATTTCACAAAAATCTGAATTGAGCATTAAGTCTGAAAGTGGCCTAAGTGATTCTGCCTAATCCTACATGTGTCATAGATTAAGAAAATATAAGTAGAGAAGGAAGTCCGTACATCACTTTGGTGTGTACTGGTGGAGGTGAAAACAGCGTAGACTGGAGTGACGTCTTGAACCCAGGAGAATAAGGACGACTCAAACATGCAGGAATTACTCCAAATACAACTTCAGAGGATCAGTGAGAAGGGGAAAGAACTATAACATGGTTCAAAGCTCTGAAAAGCTCATTTTGCACTACATGTCTCCTTTAAATAAAGTAATAAAGACAAAGCACTTGGATGCTTTTTAACATCAGCAGACCAGTGACAGTAAAGTACACAAAATCTCAAACCCTGCACCAACAAATAATAATAAAATAATAATAAATATGGATGACTCATATATTTTCTTCATTTGCTTTCAGCGCTGAAACAGTCAGAGTCCTTTAGTCCAGAGACCAGCTCTAGAACATTCTTCACGAAGAACTGAGGGATTGGAGAACCAAATCCCGTGATGGACAGATCCCGGAGTGCGCTGCCTCACGGGGGTCAGTAGTGCTAGTGCAGATGAGCGGGTTAACTTCTCTTTGTGCAGACTTTCATTCAGAATTTCACCCTCATTTTAGTATTTGTATTTATTTTAGGTGCTGTAGCTGATTTATACGGTCTTAAAAATGTAAAAAAAACAACCAAAAAAAAAAGCTGAACTAGTTCATTTAGAGGTCCAGAGTTATTTGTCACTTACCTTATGTATTCTGAGCATCTTAATTATTCAGAGTGATGAGTTTATAAGCAGACAGAACCCAATTTTTCCATGTATTTCAGCAATATTTGTCTTGCTCCAATACTCGTCCTGGTGAATAATGAGGATGCTCAGAATGCATAAGGTAAGTGAAGAATAACTTTGGATTAGGGATGGGCATTCGATAAAATTTTCTTCATCTGGAGAATTAACGATCGATAATCGATTAATCATTAATGTTTTTATATTAAAATGATCATCATTATTATGACTATCTGCACCACTAATCTACATAAATAAATTCAACTTTACGACATATAAACCATAACCACTCTAGAGCCACATCAGCCCGTTAGACATTAGAATGTGTTTAATTCAGCTGTGTGCAAGTCTCACAGAAACAAAACTTAAAACTTCATGGCTCATTTGCATAAACTAAGCGAAGAAAAAAAACAGCTCTTGTGTCGCTGATGTGATTCAAATTCTGTTGGATTAAAGGACATGACTCAGTGGAATACAGGTTAGTGTGACCAGATTTGCGTTTGTCAAAACCAGGACTCCGTACGGGGGGAGGGAGGTGGGGCCTCGTCATCGACATTGAGCGACTCTCACCTGGCAAAACTTTTTCATGTTTTTCGGTGTCCTGGTACTTTGAGGTCTCTTGACACCGCCACTGGACACGAAACATATGTGCTGCTTTGTACACTGTGCACATGACTCACACTTGTCTTGACCGGGATGGAGAGCGGGTAATTTCTGGTACAAGTCATCGTTAAATGCGCATTTGTTCTTCGGCACGTTGCAGGCTGACCGACTGTTTGTGTCTCGCTCCTTCTGAGCGCAGAGAGAACTACAAGAGACATCAGTTTAATGGCCCAGCGAAAGGTAATGAAAACCTGAACATTTGCATCACTTTATAAAAAATAAACCCAGACGGCCAGGACAAGACACAAAAAACAGACATGTCTGGGGAAAAATGGACGTTTGGTCACCCTACACACCCTACACAGCAACCTCCATTCGGTTTGTCGATTAAAAATGAACGGAATCGACAAAATTCTTAATGATCAATTATCGATTAATCGACTAATCATGCCCATCCCTAGACAGAACCCAATTTTTCCATGTATTTACTGCACTCATCCCGGTGAATAATGAGGATGCTCAGAATGCATAAGGTAAGTGAAGAATAACTTTGGACCACTGCAAACGGTTTCAAATGAACTAGTTCTGGTTTTCACATTTAAAATAAAAAAAACGTTCCAGCTAAAGGCAGAAAGAGGATCCCGTTGGTATTTCACTGCATGTTATTAACTGTGATTTGAACATAGTATGAAACAAATCTTACTCTTTCTCTGTTTAAATCAGGTACAGCACCTTGAAATTTGATCAATATTATTAAAACCAGTGAGAAATTCCAAAAACATAGACCTACTCTATCATTTTAAACCAGTCAAAACTTGTCAAATCAAGATTAAGATTCTGAATTGTAGTGAACAAAACACCCAAAGTTCGTCCTTAGCTTTCAAAGACTCCTCCATCTCCTCTCAGATAAATACTTCTACTGTAAATCATGTTTCTTTTGCTACTAAACTCTGTATGTGGTCTTTGAATAATCTTATCTACTGTTCCCACTTCTTTTTTGGCAAACTTTAGTGCAAACTTAAAAGTTAATTTGCAGCTTTGTGTTCAAAAAGAGTCAAAAACCTGCCCCAAAAGTCTGTGCTGCCTCCTGTGGCCACTGCAATTCCAAGTGCTACGTGACATCACACAGAATTCCCTTGATTGCACCCAGGCTTTTCTGATGCAAACACTTGGCTGCAGGGGCAGAGTTAGAAGTGTGGGAGGGCGTCTGTGTTATTTGGGGGGAGGGTTCCAGACGGGCAGGGGGTGGGCCTCCGTGTTGAAGACCACCTTGTCCAGATTGAGCAGGTCCATGTCATCGGAGAAGAGAAGGAACAGGTACTTGAGTGTTTCTCCCAAAAAGAAGCTCTCCATCTTGTCCCTGGGAGCCGGGTTGACGGGGTCGCGCACGTTGTTGATGGACGTGTAGCCTCCGCTGGGAACCTGACACAAGAACAGACCTGGGTTAGACTGAGCAATGTTGATAGAGCTGTAGTCACTGTGAAACATTGCAATATGTTTTAATAATAGAATTCTCTTCAAATTTCACATTTTAAATATGTCCAGAAACCAAAAAACTCAAATACTGACAAACAAATCCAAGAATTACATTTCAGAGCATGTTTGTGCAGATCTAAACTACAGAGTGAGCCGCTTTTATGAAGAATAAGACAGAATATATAAGAAGGAAATTGTGGTACTTTTTGCAGCCTTTGCAATTTGCTCCATTTAAATTGCAATTTGGGTTCAAATTTAATCTTGCAGCCACACTAGTTGTGTTTTGCCCAACACACAAACATTGCAGAATATACTGCATGAAAAATACAGATTTCTTCTGGTTTGAAAATGTTATTTCTGACAGATGGAAGTGCAATTTTCTTCACTCCGTTGGTAGACAATTTTGCTTAAAATAAGAAAAAAAGATCTGATTGAATCAGTCCCCCACTGATTTATACAGACAGAGACAAAAACAATTCTTATTTAAATGATTATATTTCAAGTTGCAAAGATATTAATAACTTTAGTTAAACTTTCTGTCTACATATTAAAGGACCAATAAACACCAACATAATTTTTCTCTACTGATGATCTCAGTAAATGGATCTAAAATAGAAGTGTGTCTCTATCCCCGGTCTTATTTTGGCATTTTAGTGCATATTTGTTAAAAATGTGACTTTTGGGTCAAAGTTGTGTCTGTATCGGTCTCTTTAGGATCAACAACGTTCAGGACATTTGAATTTTCGGGTTAGACTAACATAGTCGGTGAGTCAGATGCAGGTTATTACGTGGTGGGATGTGAGGAGCCCCTTTCAGCCCCGCCCCAACCTGGCACCACCGGGCACTGCCATGTCCCGCCGTGTCTGGAGAAAAGGGAAACGGCGTGATCCGAGCACAAATGTCCGCTCTGTTTCAAAGTCCGGAGCTCACTGGTCCATGTCATGTTGGATTTTTGTGGTTGTCGGTCGGCTGTCAATCATCGCTCCAGAGCCCCACACCCGCTCCCCCCAACCCGCCAGGCACCGTCCCACACCCGCTCCCCGCCACCCGCCAGGCACCGTCCCACACCCGCTCCCCGCCACCCGTCCAGGCACCGTCCCACACCCGCTCCCCCCAACCCGCCACCCGCTCACCCGTCCCACCGCTCCCACCGCCAGGCACCGTCCCACACCCGCTCCCGCCACCCGCCAGGCACCGTCCCACACCCGCTCCCCCGCCACCCGCCAGGCACCGTCCCACACCCGCTCCCCGCCACCCGCCAGGCACCGTCCCACACCCGCTCCCCCCAACCCGCCAGGCACCGTCCCACACCCGCTCCCCCCACCCGCCAGCACCGTCCCACACCCGCTCCCCGCACCCGCCAGGCACCGTCCCACACCCGCTCCCCCAACCCGCCAGGCACCGTCCCACACCCGCTCCCCCCGACCCGCCAGGCACCGTCCCACACCCGCTCCCCGCAACATGCTGGTCAATGCCTCAGTCTGGATGATTTTTCAGATTTTGCTTAGGGCCAGAGTAAAGCTTTGGGAGGGGGTTTATTGGCTCTTTAAAATGATCAATAGTCACATTTTTATACAGCGCTTTTCCACCTGCAAGGCTCAAAGCGCTTTACATCAAGGAACCACTCACCCCCTCACACACACACACTCATACACCAGTGCGCACACACACTGAGGATGAGGTGGGTTAAGTGTTTTGCCATATGACACAACTACAGCATCAGTGGCTCTGACCACTCTAACAATGAAGTTCTTTGTCAAAAACAGGATTCAAACCAGTAACCTTTGGATCAGTGGACAAAAAAAAAAAAACACTAGCTCTGTCCAGTGTAAAATCTCTAAACCCGTATCTTCCCTCGCAGGAGCTAAGCGAGTAGTGTGTACATACCCGTGTGTACTTGTTGAAGTTCTGCAGGATGTCCCAGCCCCAGTCTCTGTACTTGGTCTCCTTGGTGAATCTGAACAGGTAGAAGAGGCTCTCCACAGTCTCCGGACGCAGGAGGTTGTGTCTGTCTGCAGGCTGGAGACACAACACACATGTTAGCACAGCACAGAGCTGCAGCCAGAGCTTATGGAGAGAAGAGTCAGTTTGAAGTGCATACTCATTTCACTAAAACAGTTCACATCATTACATTTAAAGCCCTAATACCAGATGCAAATGAACTAGTTCTGTTTTTCACATCTAAAAGTACAGCGCCTTTAACATTTGACTACAAATCTTGCCCAGCTTTATAGCAGGAGTATTCAACTAAAATGTGAGGAAGACAACATAACTTGCAACAACAACTCGCGTTATGATTGTGATACAGAAGTAGCCTAGTTCTATCAATGTCTGAATGTATGAACAAATCAACAAATAGACAAATCAAGGAAATCAGCGTCACGTGGGTGGTTTAACTCGCACACGATTGGTTTGGTATGTTCCTTGGTCCATTAATATAGTGCTGTAAAGGCCCCCACATACTATGGGATTTTTTGGTCTTAAACCATGTTTTTTTTGTCATCAGATTTTTATTCAAGTGTTATTATTTGCAGTTATACATAATCCAGTTAGAATTGCATTTTTCTCCCTTTTAAACCCCCCACCCCCCACCCTTAAACTCCCTATAGATGGGCATCAACACAAAACATGTACACACACAAATACATTTACAGAATACACACATATACATGTATCATACATATATACAGCACCTACACAAACACACATACCCATATACACATATTATAGTATATATGTTTATATATACATATACATGTATATACACATTCACACACACACACACAAAAGGCAAATTTCCTCCGTCAAAAGACATCAGCAGAAATTGTGTTATATGTACCATACATAGAAAGTTGACTGAGAGTATACATGTTGTGTACATTCTAAGAACATCTATTATAATGAATCTTCAGGTAACAACTGTACAAAAGATTCAGATCTCAGTTTGATCAACAGATTGGACCAACAAGAAATGTTTTAGGTTTTTGCTCCGTGCATTCGAGCAGCAGAAAGCTCCAGTTGAACGATTTCCCTGAAAGATAGTAGCCATTCTCTCACTGATTTCCACTGGAATATTAAAATTTTTTTTGGCAGCTGTAAGACCTGCTAGTAATATGTGACAATCATTAATTGTCAGATTTAGTTTGGACGTGTCATTTAGCAAAAGAAACCTCTGAGTGCAAGGTATGGTTATTCCTATTAATTTAGACATCACCTTTGTCACGTTTTCCCAAAATTGTGCCATCTCAGGGCACTCCCATATCATATGTACAAAACTGCCCACAGTTTGTTCTATGCAAATACCGCAGTATGGATTGTCTTTTATTTTCATTTGGTGTAATATTCTAGGGTATAAATAAGCTCTATGAATAATTTTGTAATGAATCATCTGGTGATTGGGATTCCATGATGAAAGCAAAATGATGGACCAAATCTGGTTCCAATCCCACTCCGAGTGATCCCTCAATTCAATTTTCCAAAGCTGCTCGACAGGTAGAATTTTTTGTGTGAACTTAACAATTAGTTTTTATAATTCAGAAATCGTACCAGAGCTTTCTGCTTTCTTCAAAATAGAATGAAGAGGGTGATTTTTTAGCATGCATCCCCAAGGAACACCATGGGACCGCATTGCTGCGCAGCTGAAGGTAAAAGAAGAACGAAGTACCACTTAGATTAAAGCATTTTTTGTAAATCATGGAACCCTCTTAATCCTTTTTTAAACCATTTTTAAATGTACGGTAAAAAGCACACACCACAGACAAGAGGAGAATCTTATGAGACTTAAAATCTCCGATCATAAAGACTGCAGTGGGATCTGTCTGCAGACCACAGGATATAAAGTTGTGAGTGTGATCGTGTCAGCTGTTTCCTGTCTACAGTAAAACCAGTCACTCTGAGACTCTGTGTTCAAAAGATCAGAGCTCTGCACTTCTAGTTTAGATACAAGTCAAAACTGTGTTATTATTATTTGTGAAATGTGGAGCAAAACTTCAGATACAGGATTTTTAAGGCATAAAAGATTGGAAATAAAGTCCATAGGAAGTAGAGTCACTATCACTAATCTGGAGCTTCACCTTGATCCGTGCGCTGTGTGGATGTAAACAGACACTAGGATTGGGTGGTATCCAAATTTTGGTACCGTTAAACCGTCTCAGGATTTTAACGGGGTATACGGTATTACAGTATTACCAAAATGTTTTAGTACGACTTTGGTAAGTGAAGCCGCACCACTGTACGGTCTATGCGTACGACCTGCAGAATTATAATCTCTGAAAAGTTAAACATGAACAGTCTCCAATGCGACACACACACAGAACAGACTCACCATCAGCTGCAACATCCTCTGTCGCAGAAAAAACATATATTCCACTGAGTTGTGTCCTTTAGTCTGACAAAAGCTGAACCGCATCAGCAGAAAAGGAGTGAGCTGTTTTTATCAGCGCTAACAGTTCATGCAAATTAGCCACACGGTTTTAAGTTTCGTTTCTGTAAAACGTAAAGAAATGTGCGCCTGAAGCCAAAATGCTGCCAAATTAAAGAAGTACTAGTATTTTTGGGGGGGACCAACTCACTCGCGGTCGGACGGAACTAATCGAACTAATCGCCATCTCCCCATGAAACATTATAGACACTATTAGCTTTAAATCGTGATAGTATTAAATTGAAAATACAACCACACATTAATTTGTGCTGAGCAAACAAATTATAATATTATATTAGGTCCTTATGCGCTGCAGATTTTTTTAATGACGGTAACAAAACTGATATTGTCGCTACTTTTTGATACCGTGGGATACTGTAACACTGTATTATCACCCCACCCTAACAGACACATGTTAGGAACTACTCTCGTCTTTTTACTTTTAAAGAACACCTCAAACTGAATTAACAGCGCAGTTTTGTGGACTGGATGTCATTATTTGAGGAGGACAATTTCTATGGATAAAGCGGATGAGACACTGCACTTCAAATGAACCACTTTACGAGAGGTGAGGAATAAAGTCTTCTTGTTATTTTCACTATTTCCTGAGTTTGTATGTTTCGCCTTTGTCCGTCACTCCTCTGCCCCTGACGTTCTGTTTTATTGTCTGTTGTCGTAGTGTTGCTGTTGTTTGGTGGTTATGATCTGACAGAGCAGCTCAGAGTCACACTGACACCACACACACGACGAGTGCAGCGGCTTCACAGTCTCACACAAAGACACAAAGTCGAGTCACGCCTCCTCAAACTCAGGAAGAAGCAAATCACAGCTGAAATCTGGCAAAATCTCCTGTAGTGTGTGTGGCGGCCTTAAAGTTTAGAGAAAAGTGAATCGCCCTGTCAAAATGAAAAGTAATTTAATAATTTGTTAACTGTAAGTCCGGATCTATATGGGATGGCGTCTGGGTCTAGACTCAGACCTCAGTCCACCTGTTACTGCCACCTGCTTTATAGTTTATAATTTTCTTGATTTATAAATTGGACATGGTAAGATAAAACATAAATAGGTCATTTCAACTGTTACCAAGCCACCAATACCTTAATAAGACGATGATTAGACTAATAAAAATAGACAACAAGACCTGTATTTAATTAAATCCATGTTTAAAGTGTCATAAAAATGCCTTCCTTGTGCGTAAGTTGTTTCGTACTTTTGGAAAAACTATAATAAATATTGACTTCAAGCACTATCCCACCAAACCAAGACAGAATTAAAAAAACATGAGAACCTGTCACATGCACTTTAAGCCTCTGTTACAAACAAAAAGACCAAAGGAGGCAGAGACAGGATGTATTGTAATGTTCTGAGATGGAGGGATGAAGAGGAGGAAGAAGAGAAAAGCTCTGGGGCCCTAATGCCTCTAAAACAAACATTTTATCTGAGAGTGAACATAATGCGTTTTTAAGTTGTTATTGCTTTACAAAGAGAGAAGTACTGGCAGAAAAAAGACACATCCCTAAACAAAACACTTATTTATCCAAAGTAAAGAGACATTAAATGAATAAGGTGACACAAAAAGATATTCGGAATTTTCCACAGTATTTCTTTAAACTAATCTATGCTGCATTTATTCAGTTACAGATGTTTCAAGGCGTGGCAAACGTGCATTCTACTATGAGCATACTCGCCACAGATCTGACCTGTAATTGGTGGTGTGACCTGCTGCTTGTTTCCATGGAGATAGGTAATGTTTTAGAGCTGCCAGCAAAGACTCTCAGGAAAGTGATTGATACTTTGGGGTGACATCATGCTGAGGGTGTACTCAATGTATTTCTATCTCTAATGTTCAGCAGTTACCATGGTGACACAATGCACACATCGTCGGAAAATTCAAGTGTTCATTTTCTTGTTTGGGAGCTTGATTTTCAACAAAAAGGTGAGAGTGACTAACTGAAAAACTGTGGACTAATGTCAGATAGCTTGTGACTGCAATGTTATCTGAGAGGAACTTTAACAAGGACAAATCATCTCACCTGTTGTAGTTCCAACTAAACTAACTCTTTCTGGTCAGATTGTGTTCAAATAAAGCTCAGATTCAAGTCTAACAAAACTTCAGTAAGCCCACAGCACCACATCCCCAGAGAACGATGATGACATCAGCTCAAAAGTATCAGCAACATTTACGTGAAGACAATCAGGTGGAAGGCAGTATATGAGAAAAGTTAGATAGACATAGATAAATATTATGGCATATATTGGGTGACCAGACGTCCCTATTTACAGGGGCCAGTCCATTCAGTCCATCTATTAAAATAACTGGATACAGTATTGCTAGTTTGTAGCTGCCTCGTGTTGACATAGTGACACTCACTGGTTCTACAGCGGAAAAAATCCCATGGGCCGAGAGAAGATTTTTCTCATAGAGCCAATGTAATCACAAACCGCTCGTGTTCGGCTGACAGGACACCTACAACTTTCAAAAATGTCGAATTTTGTCGCGATTTTTACCTACTTTCAGATCATACACTATTTCTCAGCTCAAAATCCTTCAGTTGTCTTAAAAAACATTTTATAATCGTTTGCTCCGGCTCCGCTCTAGCTCCTCTTGCTCTGATTGGTCAAAGCGATCACATGATACATGAGCACGCGGTCCGTGTGTGTTCACATGCATTCGCGTGTGCCCGTGGGAGAAAAGACACTACTGCGCATGCTCGGTCGGCCCACAGCCACCGGAAGTACCTCGCCGGGCTAAAGGCGAATCTGGAATCATGCGCCATTGAGCTCAGCCCATTTTGGAACCTGGGGGCTTGGACCAGTCCCAGTTTTGAGACTCTGTCCCCGTCCCAGCAGATTTATCCAAACCCAGTGATTTGTCCCAGTTTTATCAAGAAATGTCCCATGCGTCCCTATTTTTGACCAATCTGATCCCTGCCAACAGTAAAAAGAGGTATAAATTGTCTTTTTTTTTCAGTAAAATTCAGAAAATCTGCTTAAAAATGCTCAAAATACAAAGAAAATGTGACTATACTGACTCACATTAGTGCCGAGTGCAGAACAATATTCCTTAATTATGCACCAATTTCACAATTTTATTAATACCAACCACCACAAACCAGGGAAGTCCCAGTTTTTGATTATGAAAGTCTGGTCACTTTAGGCATAGACTTGGGCAGGTAGAGAGGTCAGTGACATCATGAAGGGCTTTAGGGGGACTGGTCGACTAAAGACATGTCCTGTGCACCAGTGAGGGGGCGTAGAGTGGACTAGAAAACTCATAATGATGAAGTCTCTCCTCATCTATCTAGAGCTGTGCGTCATGGAGATAG
The DNA here is from genome assembly GCF_026225935.1 of Boleophthalmus pectinirostris. NCBI lineage: Eukaryota > Metazoa > Chordata > Actinopteri > Gobiiformes > Gobiidae > Boleophthalmus > Boleophthalmus pectinirostris. The sequence goes on along the minus strand of NW_026571133.1, from coordinate 46,443,960 downwards.
AAATAGGAATATGATTTGATCTTGTGACTATCTGCTATTTTGGTGAAACTGTCATATTGTGATTCAGTGCTTCTCGGGTTTATCCAGTTCTATGCTAAAAAAAAAAGACATATTACTACCTCCTGTTGTTAAAGATGCACTCTGTAACTCCACCGCATGAACTTATCTCCACAGAGATGTTATGGCTGTGATTTAGAATGTTTCATCTAGATTAGATTAAACTGATCTATCCAGTATTTATTATCATGTACTGTGGCAGAGAAGCAGAGGAGGAGGGAGGTAATATTACACTTCCTGGCTGAACTATTGACACCTCCTTTTAGTTACTATGGAGCAGAAAAGCACACATAATAGCTCCGATGTAGAGATGTGACTGAGTATGTAAAACAGCCTCATATCTCACACTATCCTCACATTTACAGCCTGGGCTTTCACAGTGTCCCTTATAAACAGTCCCCTCCTGCTGTAAATAGCATGTTTCTGCTGGAGTGTTGAGCTCAGAAGCAGAAAAGACTACAGCGACCACGATCCTTCACCCACAACATTTAGACTTTACAGATAAGACAATAGAGACTAAGAGCTCAAGGAAATACGAGACCTGTGGCTTACAAACATGCACCGCTGCTCACAAGGTACAAGGACACACTCACTCTGACAACACCAGAGGAAATCAATTAGTATATGGCTATTCATTTTTGATGACAATAAAAACACATTAGTCGCTTTTCCAGATATTCAAAGTCCTTTTACAGTTTTCTGCATTCTTCATTCCCTCCACACTCAGTGGTGGTAAATTATTATTGTTAGGTTAGGTCACTTTATTCATACCCGTAGGTAAATTTGCTTTGCAGATTTGAGAGGCAGGTTCTGCATTTCACATTTCATTCATCCACATTATGCAAAAAAAAAAAAAAACATGTATAAAAACACAATTACAAAATGAAGTGTTACAGAGCTCCAGTGCAGAATGGGTTGTTCCATAAACAATTAATGTATTTTCCGGGCTATTAGACGCGCTCTTAAGCCTTCGAACGCATCAAAAAACGACCGCGCGCCCCGCAATCCAGAGCGCCCTATACACGAATCCACTCGGGTGTCCCAGCACGACTTCAGTAAACTACAAAGTCGCACCACCCACAGAACACACAAACACACACGGAGCAGACAGCGACCGCACAGCGAAACACACCCACAGACACACTCATCACTCCACGCTGACGAGGAACGGAACGGGCGGCAGTAGCTCAGTTGGTAGAGCATTCGCCCACTGATCTAAAGGTTGGAGGTTCGAATCCAGCTCTCAACATAAACATCACAGGTTGAGCGGTCAGATCTACTAACCCACAGGTTGCTGGTGTGATTCCAGCTCCCACAGATGAATGCTGCCGTTGTGTCCTTGGGCAAGACACTTAACCCACCTTGCCCACAGTGTCTGCGTACACTGTGTGAATGGGTGAGTGGTTCCTTGTTGTAAAGCACTTTGAGTGCCTTGAAGGTGGAAAAGCGCTATAGAAAAATGTGACCATTTACCAACGAACCAACCAAAAAAGAGTGCAATGTGCCACTTCTAGACACAACTGAACAACTGAACAACTGAGTCACTGTGAACACGCCGACAATCCGTTGGTCCCAGACAGCACCCTCCCTACACGCCACAACTGAACAAAGTCCAGAGTCACCGTGAACGCCACAAACAAAACCACTCACCCATCACACTGTTGGGTTTCCTTTAAAGTCCAGTGCGATTTATTTGTGAAAAAAGTTCGAAAATAGACCATTTAATGACAGTGCACCGCATCATCCAGAACGGAAAATACGGTAGTTAAATTCATCCATCACGCTTGGCTAAAACCACAATAAATATTAAAATATGTTAAAAACACACAATCTTTAGATAAATAGATTACAGTTTATTCATAAGTATGATAGCAGCTGGAACAAAGCTCCTTTTAAAATGATCCTTTCTAGACCTTGGGACCAAAAGCCTCTGACCAGAGGGAAGCAGCTGAAACTCTGAGTTTAGTGGATGTTGCACGTCTCTTAAAATACTCTGAGACATCCTCTGTAACTGTCTCGAGTACAGAGAGTCCAGGCTGCTCTGAGGATGGCCAATCACCTTACTTAATTAATTAATTGTAGCCACAGCTGCCCTGGGACACACCAAGACTGCCATTTTGCTCTACCACCAACACATTCATTCTAGGTAACAGAGGTGGGCAGAGTCAGAGTAACACTATTTCAAAATAATATTATTTATTTATATAATATTCTCTAGAAGTACAAATACAAAGTACAAAGTCCAAGAAACTACTCCTGAAGTGTAACTGTTAGGATGTAACAGCTTAATTATAATTTAAAGTGTATGTAATCTGAAGGACAAAACATTAGATAATGGACAAAATCTGGTATTTTCATAGGGAAAATGAGGAAAACCAAATCATGTGTGAAGAAGTGGTACAAGAAACACAAATGTTCAAATAATTTTATATTGTCAAAATAAAGCTTTTGTCACTTTTGTCAGAGCGAAGATGTAAGTACTAACCACACTTATATCACTGGTTCTGCACTATGGTACCAGAAGTCTCCAATCCAAATACTTGGAGAAAAATCCCACACACCGTCTTACTTGCAAATTGTGAAATTTATTAGGACAAACCATGCAACGTTTTGGCACTAGGCCTTCGTCAGGCAAACAGAATGAGAGCTCAGGTGGCCATCTTAAAAAGGGTGTGGCAAGCACCCAAGGGTGACAGGTCATAAAGAAACAGACTCCCCTAAAAAGAGGTTTGCCTACAAGTCAATTTTATCGATTAAGAAGAATTTGCCATTCCACTGAGGACTTTATTCATCAAGCCACTGACATGAAAGTGAGATTCCAACAACGAGGGTACCCTGTGTCTTGGGTTGATGATGCTTATGGGCAGGCTCTCCATAAGTCACGGACAGATTTATTAAAAAAGAGCACCAAAAGGCAAAAACATTATTCCGTAACATGCATCACCCAATATTCGACCCATACACCTGCAATTAAATCAATTTTCCTGATATATTGGCATATTTTGAAATCAGACCCAGGAATTTCAACCATCTTTAAAGATCCTCCACTCTTTGTTCACAAACGAGGCAAAAATCTTAGAGACTATCTGGTACGGGCCAATTTCACAAACAAAACTAAACTATCCTCCCAATCTCTATTGCACCCTCTACCCAATAGTAACTACCGCTGCAGCAGCTGTGCTCAATGCAACAATACAGTAAAAACGGATCATTTTCTACACCCTCACACTGGTAAAAAATATCCCATCAAAAGTGTTATCACATGTGCATCTACACATGTAGTCTACATGTTGAAATGTCCATGCGGCCTAGTGTACATTGGCAAGACCACAAGAAAACTTAACCAAAGAGAACACAAGCTCCATCAGAAGGAACGACCGGGACTATCCAGTAGCAGTACATTTTAATGACCAGAGACGTGATATTTGCTCTCTACGTTTCTGTGGCATTGAGCATGTCCCCCCCTTCACCCAGAGGAGGGGACCATGACCGTTTACTTAAACAAAGGGAAGCATTTTGGATTCACACTCTCCAAACTTCAGCTCCAAAAGGACTCAGTGATGATTTTAATCTTAGCATCTTTTTGTAGACATTAGTTTACATCATTAGGACTCTCGCTTTGGGTGGGCTGTATATGGGCTACAGCTTAAGATTCATTGTGTATATATATATATAGATGTGTATATGGCACGACAGCATTATGTTATAGTTGGGTGAATGTATACTATGTCTATTTGTATCCATATATTCTTCTTACTTTTCTATTATTATTCTATGATTGTTATATGATGATTACCATTTCATTATTATTACACTATATGTTGATTGTCTTTATTTTTTGAATTATGATGTTTTGTGTGCACTGTTTCTTTATGACCTGTCACCCTTAGGTGCTTGCCACACCCTATTTAAGATGGCCACCTGAGCTCTCATTCTGTTTGCCTGACGAAGGCCTAGTGCCGAAACGTTGCACGGTTTGTCCTAATAAATTTCACAATTTGCAAGTAAGACGGTGTGCGGGATTTTTCTCCATGTTCTTGGGCTGCGCCCTCTCCTCCAACGCACACATCTCTAGTAACTGATGTGCGAGGCTCTCATTCTTTCCCATCCAAATACTGTAATTTCTGGACTATAAGCCGCTACTTTTTTCTCACACTTTGAACCCTGCGTCTTATACAACGATGCGGTGAATATATGGATGGATTATTTGTTTGGCACATTGTCCATTCATATATACGGTCTGTGGTTTGGCAAAACAGCAGATGAATGCACAGCCTCAGTGCAGAAAACGCTGCTGTCTGTGCAGTTAACACATGGATTTAGGGATAACATGAAGTTGCAACTCTACTTAGAGCTGTTGTCTGCACTGAAACAGTTTATCTCTGTGTGATAAAATAAGTTCTGGTGCTAAAAGAACATTAGTGAGTGGGATATGTCTTAATGACTCGTATGTGTTAAATGCAGGTGAGTGTGTAAATGATGAGAAGTAATGTCTCAAACTTCTGTAGCCAAACATCCACTCAAACCTGATCCATACACCTATCCCCGCCCCCAGGAGAGGCTGAAATCTGCTGAAATCTGCTGAAATCCTACAAGACACTGAGATGAAACAGACAGGACAGAGGCTGTTTCTGCAGGAGACAAGCGCAGTAGAGCGTGGGAAGAGACGGGGTGTAAGAACGAGACAGACACGTGGAAGATGATGCACCAAGGAAGATGCTCATTTGATTGTGTTTTGAACAGTGATTTTACGCTTCATACACACTCCCTCCTCATGGAAAACACATGAAGAAATGCACACGATGCAGTTTTTAAGTTAAAGACAATTGATCTGACTGTGGAAGAAGGAAATAGAGCTGCTGCTGTTGGCATCACTTGTCGATGGTGAGATTTTGGCGACGTCAGCGTGATGAACTGACACAACGCAAAAAGACGACAAAAGCTTTCAGAGGCAATAAAAGCAGATGTCCCCAACTGAAGACGTGGACACCTGCGGCTTATAATCAGGCACACTCAATAGTGTGGAAATGATGCTACTAAACCCAGCCCTGCTTAGCTTCTGAGATCAGGCCTTGACAAGGAGGTTTGGTCACATGAGGAGATCTGACATCATGACATTTAATATATCATATTTTCACATGTCTGTTCAAGCAAAACAAGAACAAGCTTAGGCAAAAGTTCTGCTTCATAACAGTCCACACACCAGGCAGAGAAATACTCACTATGTTTACATGCACTCACTATGTTTACATGCTAATAACTGTTCTAACAGATTTATCAAAATATAAACCTGTGAACCCAAGAACTGTGATTGAGGTGTCGCAGTTCAAATCTCAAAGATCCCAATAAAAAATGTGGGGAAGCCAGTGAGTACTCGGATACCTGCTGCATGTAACAGTACAGTCTGATTTACATTACGCAGAGTCTAGGAGAGGCATTCAACTGCACGAGGTAAGTAACAACCAGACAAATATTAGGCTATGTTTTTATGATGATGTTCTGAACAGAAGATGCAAAAGTGGCTTCACGTCTTCACTATTTATTTCACATTTAGACGAGTGTTTTCGGGAGGAAATCTGCATGCATACGGTGACACAAAAGTGTGTGGAATTTGATTGAGTATGCGTGTCATGTGTTCTGTATGTATGTGACGTAAACGCATACGCGATGTGAGGGTGGTTTCAGAATTTTGTGTTTGTAAGCCTCCAAAACACTGTCACCGTCTAAATGAAAGGCACTTCTGATCAGCATTTACTAATTCATTTCAGATCAGCAGATATGACAATCTATAGCGTCTCCATCGAGCACATGTTGCTTTGTTTTGGTCCATTACGTTAAAGTGAAATTGAAACTTAGCACACCGATAAGTTTCATTTTCACTTTCACTGTAAATTTGTGCTGCTGAGAGTAAATAACATGTGAGTAACAGTTCAGAGCATGTGTGAAAAAGAAAAACTCACCGTAAATGATATGTAGCTTAATCATTTCTTCCAAAAGTGTGGTTATAGGTATGATAGTAATTTTTATTACAGTATTTTCTGGACTATAAGTCGCTCTGGAGTATAAGTCGCACCAGCCACAAAATGCACAATGAAGAAGAAAAAAACATATAAGTGGCAAAGAACTGTAAGTCGCACTTTTTGGGGAAATGTATTTTATAAAATCAGAGACCAGGAACCCAAATTTGATCTTGAACGGCAAGTTCTAGTAATAACACTAGAACAGAGAACAACAGACTGAATAGGTGTTAATATGTTAACGTAACATATTATAACAGTCAACAGTTATTCATATAATTATAGGATGGTTTTTGTTGTCACTGAAGTTCAAGCTCTGTCGATTCATCCAGTCACTTCCAGGAAAGTTGCATGGTGCACCTGCCCAGATGCCATGAAGCTGTGTTCTCCATTTCCGCTTTCCACCAGTCCCTCACAAGTTTCTCGCTCACTTCAAACTTTCTTTCTGCTGCTTGATTACCGTTTTCTGAATATTTCACTTTTAGTGGCAGGACAGTGACTTTTTCTACAGGAGGCATGCGCAGTAAAGTGCGAAGTGACAGTGGTACAGGAGTAATAGTGGTCTATTCATTCTTTGACCTGTTGTAGATTTGGGACATGAGTGGTCTGTCAGGTTTTGGGACAAAGACCATTTGAATATGATCGACTGTCTCCATAAACTATGAAAGTTACACTGCCCTCTTTATTCATAATGAATGTGATTTGAACACCTTTGGTTAGGAAGGTTATTCAGATGTCTGAGACGAGCAGACACGACCGATGTGCTTTCAACAGTCATACAAATGATCATGAATATAAAGTGCTAAATGATATTGACTTAATGAGGCACAAGCACAGATTTCATTAGGGAGGGACAAAGTTAAACTCATTTGTCAGTGCACACGTTTGTTTTAGGCTGCTGTTTATGAAGATGGAGCTGCAAAACATCTTATTACAACAGTTGAAGAAATGACTCAAGTAGGAGTAAGAATGTATTTGAGTAAATGCATTTTTAATGGATGGGGATTTAATGGGGATGGGAACATATAAACAATAATATGGTTTATCGGGTTTATGAGAGTAGAAAATAAGCGTTTGTGGGATATTTATATAATCATGAGAATCAAACAAAGGGAATCACAATTTTATCAGCAGAATTTGCAGTGACAAATGTTCAAATCATTTCATATTGTCACATAAACTTTTGTCACTTTAGATTGACTCACAGTGGGAAGAGGAAGCACAAGTTTTACTCAAATAAGAGTACTGTTACACTGTCAAGTATCATAACAGAGAAGTATAATTTGTATTCAAATAAATGCAACCAGGTACTACCCACCTTTGGTTAACAGCGCTGTACCTTCACACTTATTTCACATGTACTTTAAAATGAGAAAAACAGAACTAATTGATTTCATTTTAAATAGTTTGCAGTGCTCCAAAGTTATTCCTTACTTCACCAGCATTCTGAACATCCTCATTATTCACAGCAATAAGCTCTTTCACAGAGACCAATGGAGAGTTTGCTGTCACGCAAAAGCAAACAACAAGCAAACAACTGCTTATACAATAGAACTGTACTGCGGCAAGACACTTTTTGCTTTAGTTTATGTGAAAATATTCAGTACATGCCCTTAAACCAATGGGCCTGGTCAAGCAGAAGTAAACATCAAGGCCAAAAATTCAAGTGAATGCATCTGATATAAAAATGTATTCAACAGATACATATGTACTCTAGTTTATGAAACTGTTGACCTTTTTTTTGTACCATTTTTGGTTCTAAAGTTCCATATGTTTTAAACAGATCATGTATGAAACATGGAACAAAAATTATTTCCCAAATTTCAAAGACCTGCAAATCATGTCAATAAATGGATGTATTTCATCATATCTTGTGTTATTCCATCTTTGAACTGTTGATGAAGGGACATGATTTTTCCAAAAAAATGTATTTAAAATGATAAAAATTTGCTTGGAAGGACTGACATATTTTATAGAAATAGTTTCCTTTCATTTTGAAGTAATATTAAAGTATTTGGAAGAAAAAAGCGACAAATGATGCAAAATCATGCACCTTGCTTGTACAATTTTCCCTCCGTTACTTTTCCCTCCGTTACCATGACCTTTCTTAATAAAAAATCTCATGAGTCAAAAAGTAAGACGTTTTTCAACCTAATCTTGTACCATATGGTAGAAAACTATATGAAGCAAATATTCAATCCAGTTTGTTAAGGATATGTAAGTGAGAACCAAGAGTTATCACTGTTTGGATTTATTGCACAAAAAGTGCTGCATAATTCATTCCCTCCGTTACCAACATGAGTTTTTTGTCAAAAACTTGAAAGAATATCACAGGTTTAACTTTACCCTGTTGGAGTGTTAACTCTTTCCTACATTCTGATACTTTACTTATTTCAATAGTCCCTCTAATTTCTGAATAAGAGACATTTGAATGTAAAAAATCTGCCCGTTTCCCTCCGTTACCACTTGACCAGACCCCAATGACAACCTGCTACTTTTGCTACTCTGTCCTCTCCGTCCATCCTCTACACCCATCTTCATCGCAGCAGCAGAGCCATCAGCCTACTCAGCCTCTCCATCTCCTCCTCTATATTCCATGTCCTCCACGACCACGATCACGATTCGCGATCAGCGTCTGTGCTCCTGTCTGCTGATCCTCTCTCTTTAAACACTAAACAGCATCAGAAAGTTGAAATAGCTGCTTCGCTCCGTACCTGAGGGCCTTGATGAACAGATGGAGCACAAATTGACTAAAGTGCGAGCTGCTAATGTAATCTGAAGTGAAGGTTAGAGGGGGGCATGCAAAGTCCCGTGACATATCAGGTTATTATGTCGTTTACTCTGAACTCCAGTGTGAATCACAGAACACAGAGCTCTGGGTTCTATGTCCCTGGCTCATGGTAAGTACTTCTGTCACACATGAAAAGTCCGTCTACGAAGAGGTCTAACTGAATTCAGATCAGGAACACAACATGAACAGAACTACATCTGGCCTAGAGATGATTTCACCTGTGCATACTCAAACTTTTTAGCTACTTAAAAAATAAACATCTCTATTGGAAGCACAGTTATCTTACAATGCTGACAGGTAGTTTGAAATAAGAAATAATATCAAAAAAAGATGCACTATGTAGTCGGGGTATGTAGAAGGGTTCACCAGATGCTAACCAGGCTGGGTGGTGTTGACTGCTTGCCTCCATGGAGAAAGATGGCAAATATAAATGAGGTACTGTGGAACACAAAGCTCATCAGGGAGACAAGAAGGTAGTGAACCCTCCACAAGAAACATAGGGCTCCTTTAAAATAAAAGGAAGTAAGATTGTCACATTTTATTGTGACTAAATACTGTGAAAGAAAGGCTACAGTACTGTGAAAATGTATTTGCCCTGTTACCGATTTCTGACTTTTTTGCACCTTTGTCACTCTTGGCCATTTCAGATCAAGCTAAATTAAATATTAGACAAAGGTAACTCTGCAATTTTATTTATTAAGGGGAATAATCCATCTGAACCTACATGACCCATGTGAAAAAGTAATTGCCCCCTAAACCTAATAACTGTCTGAACCCTGAGCAGCAACAACTGCAGACAAGTGTTTGTGGTAACTAGCATGAGTCTTTTACATTTCTGTAGAGGAATTTTGGTCCACTCTTCTTCGCAGAATTGTTTTAAATCAACCACATTGAAGAGTTTCTTTATAAGGTCATGCCACAACATCTCGATTGGGATAAGGTCTGGACTTTGAGTAGGCCACTCCAAAACACTTTTTTTTTTTAAAGCCATTCAGAAGTGGACTTGCTGGTGCGCTGTGGATCACTGTCCTGCTGCAGAACCCAAGTGTTCTTCAGCTTGAGGTCATGAACTGATGGCTGGACATTCTCCTTGGTTGGTGGAGCAGAGTTCATGGTTTCTTCAATCACAGCAAGTCGTCCAGGTCCTGAAGCAGCAAAGCCCGAAACCATGACCCTACTATGACCATGTTTCACTGTGGGCATCATGTTCTTTTTATCAAATGCTATGTTCATTTTACGCTAGATGTAACGGGATGCACTCCTTCCAAAAAGTAAAATTTCTGTTTCATCAGTCCACAGAATATTTTCCCAAAAGCTTTGGCGATCATCAAGACGTTTTTGGCAAAAGTTAGACAAGCCTTTATGTTCTTTTTTGTCAGCAGTGGCTTTTTCCTTGGAACTCTACTATGCATGCCATTTTTGTCTTGTTTCTTTCTTATGGATGAGTCATGAACACTGACCTTTACTGAGGCGAGTAAGGCCTGCAGTTGTTTAGACATTGTTCTGGATTCCTTTGTGACATCTTGGATCAGTCGTCGCTCTGCTCTTGGGGTAATTGTTGTAGGCCAGCCTCTCATGGGAAGGTTCACCACTGCACCATAATTTCTCCATTTGTGGATAATGGCTCTCACCGTGATTCACTAGAGTCCCGAAGACTTACAAGTGGCTTTGTAACCTTTTCCAGACTGAGACATGTCAATTACTTTTCCCCTTATCTGCTCCTGAATTTCTTTGGATGGTAGTGTGATGTCTTGGGTTCAATACTACTTCAGAACCTTGTCAGACAGGTTCTATTTAGGTGATCTCTTGATTTGAAAGGTCTGGCAGCATCAGGCCTGGGTGTGGCTATGAAATTGAACTCAGCTTTCCACAATAATATGATTAATCACAGTTACTTCATCATTAAACAAGGGGGGTAGTTACTTTTTCATACAGAATCATGTAGGTTTGGATTGTATTTTTCTCTTAACAAATACAATCATCACAGAAAAACTGAATTTTATGTTTACTTGCGTTTTGTTTGTTTAATATTTAAATTTGTTTGATGAAACAGTTAAGTGTGACACACATTCACAAAAGTAAGAAATCAGGAAGGGGACAAATACTTTTTCACAGGGCTGTATTTAAAATGGGTCTCATTTTCTGACTCAGTGAAAAACTTACTTAAACCCTTTACTTGACATTCATTCACATGCTCTAGCAGCTTCACTGACCCAAATCAATGTTATCAAAATGTGTCATGTTTGAGTGTCAAAGAAATGAACGTCAGATTGTGAAGAGCTTACATTTCTGTGTTTCAAGTGGGTATCATTTATAGGACATCTCACTGAACAAAACATCTCATTAACAGTCAAACTAATTAACCTTGAAGAAATAAATCTATCTAAACTACTGTAATTAATATCAATCTTCTGAATGAAAGTCATTAGAGCTTGTGTAGCTCTCCTTTTGTCTGTGTAATCCTCAAACACAGTGTATTTGTGCGCTCACTCACCTTGACCAGCACGTCAGGGCCAGAGCTGGTCTGCAGGCTGAAGTGAGCGATCTCAGGACTCAGACCAGTCTCCATCTGAGCGTACATCTGATGACACGTCTCCATCAGCTCCAGGGCCAGATCCATGTGGGACCCTGGGAGGCCGTGATGGGCCCCCAGAGCCAGGGTCCCAGGTAAGAAGCACACCAGGTGGTCCTGATCACATGTTTTGAAGATGAGCGGGAAACAAAAATATAGTTGATTTATTTCTCATAGATTAGAATACTCAGACAGCTCTGCCAGAACACACTCTGTCCAGTGATTTCAAGTCACAAGAAGTACACAGAAAGAGAGAAAAAGAGCTTATGCACAGCGGGGAGGAGCAGAGGGCCGGGTCTGTGATTGACAGCTGTCACAGGGATGCGACAGTGGGCAGGTTCTATAAAAGGAGTACCTAATGAGCAGGTCAATATTGAAGCTGGGCAATTAAACACTATTTTAGTTATTTCTTTAATTATATTCATTGATTCATTCATTATGCAAAATTGACTTTAATTCATGTTGTAAATGTAAAAACAGACCCGGAGCTGTGTTTTGTTGTATGTAGTGGTAGTTTTCAAGTGAACAGCTCCTTTTACCGTTAGTTCAGTAGAGACTGAGAATGCCAAGTCTGAAATTATCCAAATAATTCTAATGTAGGGAATATGTTTGAGTTTAAAAACACAGTAAAGCACTTCCTGTATTACCACATGACATCACAAATGTTTTTTGTTTGAAGGAAAAACTCAGGACTCAGGACATCAAAACACAACTCCAGGTCTGTTTGTGATGAGTAAACAACATTAGAAGATAGATCAGAAAACAGCGTCATATGGGCCCTTTCTGAATTCATGAAAGATTCAAGAAAACATGATCAGATCACACGTACCATCTTTGCGTTGAAGCGGTTGTGGCTGAGCTCTCCCACAAACGTCAGGCGGCTGGGGCCAGTCTGTCGAACCAGGTGCTTCCTCACGCCCTCTATGGCCTGGAGATAATCCTCCAACAGGCTGCAAATTAAAGTAAGCCATCAACAGGGGGCGCAACAGAGTCTATTCCACAAGTGCTTTCATTTCCCTACACACATTCAAGCTACAGTACATACAAAGGAAATCTAGTAAGGATGTAACAAAATTGGCAATTATGATTTTAGAACAACAAAAGTCCCAAAATATTATATTAGGGGGAGTGAGGAGTGAGGAGGAGTGGGGTCTGGAGTCAGCTTTTCTAAAATAAAACACTAAGTTGGTGGGTAGTTTTGATGCAGCAGTAAAAGAGAAATAGCAAAATACTGTATTTAACTGTCAATATAAATCAATATGGTATCATTAGTATTCCAGAAGTATTTGGCTGCACTCACTCATCCTCCACCTTGCCCCCCTGAATCCACTGCTTGAGGAGGTACTCGTAGTAGCTGTCAGCGCGGGCCCCCAGAGTGAAGGCCCCTTTGTGGGAGAACTGTCCAGTGTTGGTGTTGATGAACATGGGCACCAGGCCGTCGTGCTTCCCCGGGAGTTTGTGCACCAGCCTCATCACCTCGTTCACCACGTCCTGCCCACATGGAAACACACAGAGATGGGTCAGGAGCAGTTTAGTGCATTTTACTGTGGCAGTTATGAAGAATCTGAAGGATTGCTGAAGAGAAAATATTAGTGCTCTCAAAAATATTGTGTTATTAACAAGTTAAAGCAAAACAATTTTATTGGTGTTAATTTTTTCCACATGAGATTGATGCTCTTTCTGATGTAGTGAACTAGTTTTTTTCATAAGCTGTGGACACTGCTGTAATGTTAGAAAAGCTACAGGACCCGGCTGTAAACCAGAAGCAAAACAATTTGTACAAAACTGAGAAGTCCCGGTTGGTGGGCCAAAGCATGGCACGGTTGCTCATGTACGAGCACATGCACAACTTCACTATATGATCCATATCAAGTGCTCTGATGTTATTCAAAAGAGGAAAACATGGAATAAAGTAAACTCCAAAACATACATGAAATCCGTGCTGACCTTTGATAAGGACTGTGGACAGCGACAGAAGATTTGCAGCCTTGTCTCTGGCTGTCCTCTACTGCGCTGTTTTTTTTAATGGATATACATAAACTCAGAGGAGCATGTATCGCAGCAGGACTCATATCAGTCTCACTATTTAATAGATATTTCTGCTGCTGGACTTATTTTCTCTGCTAAAGCGTTTGCTCTGCTGCGCCACATGTAAACAAACAGCACTGTATGATGACGTTATGGTGCTGTGGCCCGTTTCGGTTGTTTCACCCATAGTTCTGTGGTTTCACTCCACAGTTGGAACTTCATTTGCTTTGACTGTTAGTAAGACAGAAGAGAGCACACTGTTGCAGAGCACTTCATGAAAGTGGAACATCAAACACAAGTTGTCTCACTGACAATTATTATGCTTTGCAATAAAACAACAACAACAAAAAAACGTTTACACAAAGCCTATCCACTTTTCTATGTTGATAAGAGAATTAAAATGAAGATTCAAGGGACAAAAATGTGTGGTTAATTTGCAAGTAATCGCGAGTTAATCATGAGATTAATCACAATTACATATTTTAATTGATCAACAGCACTGGAAAATATAGATGATAAATGTTAATACTGAAACTAATCATGTCACTGACATAATAAACAAAGAGCAGGATTATCCCACAAGAACTACTGTAAAATGTACAATACGATAAAATACAAACTCAAAATGCTCTGTTCCATCTAGTGATGTCATTTACTCAAACTTTTCAATTTAACAGCTCCTTTTACCTTTTGTTCAGTAGAGATTGGCAATTCTACGGCTGAAATTATCCAAATGATTCCAGTGAAGGTGTGTGGAGTTTAAAAAACACAGAACCTTCTGTAGTGCTTTCTGAAAATAGCGTAATATGGGCCCTTTAAATATCATGGACCTTAGGGGTGTTTTTTAGCCTGTGGCTTTTAACATCACTTGAGTTGTGTGGTCTTCTGTTGTCTTTTATTGATTTGTTTTTATTGTTTTATTTACTGATACTTTTTATTGTGAGAAACAGTTGGTTTTATTTTAGTCTGTGCAGCACTTTGGGAACAGTCTTTGTTTAGAAAATGTGCTATAGAAATAAAGTGGATTGGATTTTCAAGCCCAGAGCCACATTCAACAGCTCACAAGCTCTTAACCACTTTTCGTTTTATGAAGATAGACCTCATATTTGCCGAGCGGTGATCGTTTTCCTCCTAATTGAAAAGCCACATTCATTTCCGCGGGCATGCACAGGAGACTTAAAGGTCCCATATTACACAAATTGACAGCATCTCAGAATGCCGTTGCCTCATCAAACACATACCCGGAATTGTGTTGTTGTGTTTCATTAACAAATTGAAAAACCTTGTGATGTCATGTTGTGGTAATTCAAGTTAACAGCTATCTTTTACCTTTTTGTTCAGCAGAAATAGGCAATTCCATTTCCCATTCCAGAGCTCTAATCATCCAAATCAATCTAATGAAGGTGTATGGAGTTTAAAACACACTTGAGCACTTCCTGTATTACCATATGACATCATAAAGTGGAACAGAGTGTTTTTTATTTGAGAAAAGAACCTAAATATGCAGGGTTTGTGTGTTAAACATGTGAATGAAAACAGTCTAGAGCACTGGTCTCCAACCTGTAGCTCGGGAACTACTAGTAGCTCTCTACTCTTCCAAGTGGCTCGACAAAAAATTTCTGAATTATCTGTATTCATATTTACTAGTGATGGGCGAACAGAGCCTCGTGAAGCATTGACACCTCAGCCGCAATATTGTCTCAAATGGTTCGATGTGTCTGAGGCCTTGGAGAAACACTGACCTCTAGTGGACAAATTTAGCCATTGTCACGCAGGTGTCTCAGCATCGATGAAGTATTATTAGTGTAAGACCAGACTTGTGTGCAGAGCGACACCGTACCTAACAACAACAATAATAATGATGATTTTAAATAATATGTAAAGAGCAACATAAATATCATGCTGTAAATAAGAAAAGAGATTAAAGTGATCCCAAACCAAAGTGATCCCAAACTATGGATCGCTTTTTTCCACTTGTAGATGCCAGCGAAAATGAAACAAATGCCAAAAGTCACCAAAAGTCACCAAAATCACCACTAACGTCACACAATCCTCCTCATTACCCAACATTTTGAACAAATATTGCATCTTTACCTCCGCCAAGGAGGTTATGTTTTTGCCGGCGTTTGTCTGTTTGTCTGTTTGTTTGTTTGTTTGTTTGTTTGTTTGTTTGTCTGTTTGTTTGTCTGTTTGTTTGCTGTTAGCAACATAACTCAAAAAGTTATGGACCGATTTTGATGAAATTTTCAGGATTTGTTGGAAATGTGAAAAGGAAGAAATGCTTTCATTTTGGGGGTGATCCGGAAGAAATCCTGGATTCTGGATCACTTTGAAATTTTAGTTAACATTGTGGTAAATGGGGCCAAAAATTTTGTTTCTCAATATCTCGGTTAATTATTGACCAAACCCCATGAAATTTGACTCAGGGATGGACAATGGGATCCTCTTTCATATTCCAAAGGCTGATCCGGATCTGATCCAGAAGACTGATTTTATCGCAATTTATATAAAAAATGGGGGTAGTCCTTGGCGGAGGTCTGCACTCTCTGAGTGCTTTTCTAGTTTATACTGTAGCAGTTTAGCTAGCGCTTGTCAAACCACGGAAGTGCGCTGAACACTCTGAAACCATCTGAATCCATGGATTCTACCTGGACAACTGAGGGATTCTTCACACTCTGAAACACCCTGAACCAATCGCAGAATGGAACATTCGCTGAGCCAATGAAAAGCTTCGATACACTGAAGTGATTGACACGCAGAGTGAAGCAGTAGGGGGAGGGGCCGACACTTCCACACTTTGGTCACGTGAGCGGCTGCTGCGAGACGAGCTCCGAGGCAGTGCTTCACAGCAATTTGTTTCAGAATGAACAAGACGTGCTCCGGAGCTCCGACTCATTTGCCCGTCACTAATATTTACCGACTATAAGCCGCTTCTTTTTTTCTCACACTTTGACCCTGAGGCTTATACAACAATGTGGCGAATATATGGATGGGTTATTTGTTTATGAACACAGTGGATGTGCACAGCCTGAGTGCAGAAAGTGCCGCTGTGTGTGCGGTTCACATGAAGTTGCAGTGTTAGCTAGGGCTGTTGTCAGCACTAAAACAGTTTATCAGTGTGTGATAAAATAAGTTCTGATGCGAAATAAACATTAGTGAGCAGGATACAGCTTAATGACACGTATGTGTTAAATGCAGGTGAGTGTGTAAATGACGAGAAGAAACATCTCAAACTTCAGTAGACGGACATCCACTAAACCTGATCCATACACCTATCTCCAGCCCCCAGGAGAGGCTGAAATCTGCTGAAATCCTACAAGACACCGACATGACACAGACAGAACAGAGACTCTTTCTGCAGTAGACATGTGCAGTAGAGCCAAGTGCAAGAGCGAGACAGACAAGTGGAAGAGACGATGAGCCGAGGAAGATGCTCGTTTGATTGTGTTTTGAACAGTTATTTTTCGCTTCATGCACACACCCTCCTCATGGAAATCACATGAAGAAAAACAGATGATGCAGCTTTTAAGTTAAAGACAATTGATCTGGCTGTGGAAGAAGGAAATAGAGCTGCTGCTGTTGGCATCAGTGAGTTGATCGTGAGACGTTGGTGACAGCAGCGTGATGAACTGACTCAACGCAAAAACACGACAAAAGCTTTCAGAGGCAAAAAAAGCAGATAGCCCCAACTCGAAAATGTTCCTGAAGACGTGGACACCTGGCGCTTATAGAGACACTTGTCTATATATGTACAATTGTTTTTTGTTTTGTTTTTTTCTTTTAAAATTGAGTTGATGCAGCTTATATTCAGGTGCGCTCAATGGTCCACAAATTACAATACTCTGTTTCTTGCTACTGCCAAAATGAGTAGCTCTCTGGCATTTTCGTTATGTGTAAAGGTAGCTCACAGGAGGAAAAAGGCTGAAGATCCCTGGTCTAGAGGCAGAGATAACAGGGAGACGAGGGGGCCCGTTAGTGAATGCTACAAGCTCAAAATAATGATTCAATCTTTCATTAATAATAAAACAGACTGGAAGAAAAAAAGACATGAGTCACTCAGTCCAGAACTGCCACTGGAAGCACAGAAAAAAAACAAAAAGTTCCCCAATAGTGCAAAGTAAAAGCACCCAAGCTTGACCGCTGATCCCCAGAAAGTACAGTTCCATCGATCATTTATGAAACGTTAAGATGATTTAGTAATAATCATAACAGGCCTATCCATTAGCCTTCTCACAATATTAGAATTTGTGTCATTCTGAAATAGGGAGACATTACATCACTACATCCTCTGTGGGTTGGTCTCGCTGTAATCCTACGTATGAGCTCGTTTCAAACCTGGTTATTGGTTGTTTAATCCTTCTTATTTGATCACAGTCTAACAACGTTATGCTCTGTGACATGCATAGATTTACTGTAAACCAGGTGGTCCAATTACACAAAGAGTGAGGAAGACACATGGATATAGTTTCATTTAGA
This sequence comes from Boleophthalmus pectinirostris, assembly GCF_026225935.1. Taxonomy (NCBI): domain Eukaryota; kingdom Metazoa; phylum Chordata; class Actinopteri; order Gobiiformes; family Gobiidae; genus Boleophthalmus; species Boleophthalmus pectinirostris. The sequence continues at coordinate 46,426,019 of NW_026571133.1, read as the reverse complement.
ATTTCTCTATTAATCAAAGCCACTGCTAAATCTTCTTCTATCTTTTGTCTTCTGTTCTGCTGCAACACAATTCAGCTACATGCCGGCTTCTAGTCTTTAGCTACAGGAAAGACAGACTGTGAACACGGGCTGTTGGTCCTTGATGTGAACGGTTGGATTAGGTGTTCTGTCGAAATGATTTAGCTGCAGTCTAAATTGACAGTGACGTCTTTCTGTTTACAGTTGTATAGATCCAATAAAGCCAAATCTCCCCAGTTTTACAACAGATTTCTTTGGATTACAGACGCGGGTTTGATGCTGTCTGCACACGATGATCACACTTTATACCTTAGTTATGTACAATTTCAAGTCATTTATATGAATATGCATAGGTAGTTCATTTAGACAGTTGTATTATGCTATCAAATAGGGATCCGACTAAAGGTAGCACATATCGACAGCCAACCTGAGCCATCGCATAATGCTTCCACTGTACAATCACCATTATTCACTCATTTATATGAATATGGGTAGAGGTAGCAAATCTTGACTATATCTTCTCCCAAACAATGCATCCACTACAACATTGTTTCCTAAAGACTGGGTCGCAATAGACTTCGTTTGGGTCGCCTTGTCACAATTTGCAATGTACAGTTGTAACACATGAGAGCGCTAGTGAGTCAGCGAATCGAATGTGCCTGCACTGAACAAGTGTTCCTGCAGCTAAAGTTGAGAAATGCTTGCCTGGCTGTCCAAAAAGAAGGTGATAGATCAGCAAAGGTCAGTGCACTTCAGGATACTTAAAGGTAATACTAATTGTTCAGAGAAACACGATCACTCAGTCAACAATAAAATATCCTCATTATTGTTTAATAATGGTCAAATCCAACTTTATTTTGTGATTTATAAATAATGTCTATTGACTTGGGTCACAAAGGTTTGTAACTTTTAAAATATGGGTCCTCAGAAAAAAGTTTGGGAAACACTGAACTAGAGGGTGCATACCTCTCCTTTGTGATACTGGGGACAGTGAAGAAGAGACATTTCCATTCAGTTTAAATTATACAGCGCCTTTCTACTGAGTTATGACATTTTCTACACATGGAAATAAAATAAAACAAATATATAATATATATATATAATGAAAATGATAACCATAAAATCAAATATTAAATCCAAACTATTCAATCATCTAACATAGGTATTCTCATGCAAAACTTCTGCCTCGAGTAGCTCAAATCGATAGGCATTTAAAGTGTAACTTGGGGGTCATGCGCAGTAGGGCAAAGTAGCTCAAATCGATGGGTAGGCCATTTCAACAGGACAATGGATCTCAATTTTTAAAAGGATCAAATATTTTTCTTTCCAAATTGTATACATTTTTACACATGCTTAACTCTGAACCAGCATAAGAATCAGCACAGTAACATATTTGACATCTTAATAACAGTTATTTTTAAAATGATTATTATTGCAGTGCAACATTTTGAATTCGACTGTGCATCATTTCAAAGGGTAAACACACTCCCACTCTCAGTTTGAACCATTTTAAACAGATTTGAGCCTCGGTCATTTCTCTGTGATTAGTTTGTTGATAAAACGAGTTCTCACATTGACTTCTGTCATGTCAATAATAGTCTTTTGAATGACTCTTTGAAATGAACAGATCCAAGAGTTTCAGATCCCACAAAGGAGCTGAAAGTCCCATCACTAACCACTTTAAGTCTTCATGGGATCCTATTTGAAAATACAAATACAACAATAAAAATAATTTCAATACATTAAAATACCATACTGCATATTCAACCAACCATTAAACTACTACAAAATGACTTCTGTCAGTACAGATTTTTACAAAAGTTGCTTTTATAGAAGCTTCAATGACAGATCTGAGCACTGCTTCTGTTCTGGGTATGGGTCGAGCCAAATGACTGTATAAAGAGATGAACTGAGTGTGACGTGACCCAGTGACGTGTTCGGTCGTCACAAATGAGGCTAGCAGTTATAGCAACAAGAGCCCATATTTGGAAATACACTTGCACCACTGGTTTGGCAGGAGCATGATGACTTTCAATCAAACCTGTTCCTAACACTAGCTAGAGCAGACACTGGGGAAAGAAGGTACCAGACTGGTCTGATATTAATGTTTATATCTTGATTTAAGGACAAAACAGTGAAATAAAAACACCAGAATCATGTAGAGCGACTTATATGAACATTTTAAGGTCAGAATGACAAGTCTGACAGCAGCAGTTAGAGAGAGAGGCGACATTTTTTCAACTGAAAGTGAATTGGAACATGGCCTCGAAGGAGTCACTTCCCTCCCACACTGATTTCCTATTTGGAATGCAGCAGCTAGCAGGTTAGCTATGTCCATGTATATAGAGTCTATGGCCACTTGTCTAGTTGAATTGTTGTGCAGATTCCTCACATAATGCAAAAGGCTATACAACGTGAGCAGATTTGTCACTTGTACTTGTTCAGTCGATCTGTATCTATCTCCTCTGAGCCATGAGAGGGCTGCCAACTAAGAAACTGACATTAGAAGCACTAGAGCTTTTGTTTTTAGAAAGAAACAATAATGATGCATTTGACTTTCTAATAAAGTCCCCGTGCTCATGTGGAGATGCACTTAGCGACCGAACACAGCCACACAGTTTATGCCTCAGAGATGGTTCATTTGAATATGAGCCATATTGATAATCAATAAACCTGACTGAAGCACAAATGTGCATAAGTCATGATTAACATATCACAAAACACAGTCATCTGGAGCCTCATTTATAAAGCTGGATTATTAATGAAACTCCTCCTAAGCACTGCGCTTTGCTCATCTCTACGGCGGCTCGGGTCCTGCTGTAAGCTCTACGCAAAGTCTGGAGACACGGGGGAAAAGCGACACTTGTGGAGAGAAGCAGAAGTGAAGAGAGTTTGAGGAAAAGTTTGATCAGGAAATCATCAGAAAATTCACATATATAAACTCTTCTCTTGGATGGAGCACAGGAGCCAGGCTTTTGGTTTAATGAAGCACTGGGACAAAACGCAACTTCAACACCAAGCGCCAGAGTGACCTGAGTCTGTGCACGATACGAAGCCTACTAGACCAAACCTGACCCGAACTCAAAATATTCCCTACATTTGTGTGTAACTGGAAGCTCTTGCAAAGGGCTCTCCGTGTGCCGTCCTGACCCCGGCCCGTGCACTCAGAGGTGAGCAGAGTTTGTATGTTTTGTGTGGACTTTTATTGTCAGAAGAACAACGTCTGATCTGTGTCTGATGTGTTACACACCAAATCTGTGTTCTATCTGCCCAAGTGCTCATCCCCTGGCCACTGATCCATGTATCCCTACATCCATACATTCCAGATGCAAAGAACACATGTGGTGACAACATTCAGTGAAAAAAATATTCATAAAACACATTTCTACATGATTTTGGCTCAATTTAAGGCATTTTTTTCACTTTTTTCCAATATTTTCATCTTTACCTCATTGGCATTCAACTATTCCCCCAAGTTCTGACATCAGCCAATATGCCATTCTTTTCTTCAAACGGTATAGTCATTCCACAGAAAAAAATATAAAAATCCAACCAAAATCAATGGATCTGTGATGATTTCTTTACCATCAACAGGCCCAGAACCTCAATAGAATGTGAGGCTCCTCTCAACATTCCATAAGGCACACTGGATATTTAGCATGGTTGTTAATGTCCACATTATTAAACATCATGGTCCCTCGCTCCACCTTGTTCACGAATTTAAAAAGTCAACGCCAAAGTGAAAGGCACCAACTGTTCACCAAGAAACACCTTCCACTGCAAAGAGACCAAGACGTGATGTTGCTGTAAAACCACAAGAACAAGAAAGTGTAGCTCAGTCTGTTTGTCTTCTGCACCTCTCGCTTAACAAACGGGATTTTACTTTGATGGTGCTCCACATACAAAATGTTCTCTGCAAACTCAGGATGAGTTAGAAAGTCAAAGATTTCCTTTTTGGTTCTTCCTGTGGATCAATCCTGCCCATCACCTTCACCTTTCACTATTTTTCAATTCCGTTGTGAAGAGAAACAGTTTGAACAGAGGCTTGAGTCACACACATCTGATTCACTTTTGCATTTATGGAGTTCGCAAGCAAATTTCTCGAGTCGTTTTCCGCTGTTAGGATCCAACAACCACACAATTAACGATATCTGAATCAGATTCTTGATGGATCTATAGGACGCCCAACAAAAACTCTGGCATAGCCAAACCAAATTTGGTACAGAGATGCACCATGGGAATAGGGACAAAAAGTATATTAACAGGAAGTCGGCCATATTGGACTGATCGCGCGACTCGGCGTCAAAGGCGCATTTTCTTGTCCTCATATTTGAACGAACTCGTCCTAAGGTCCTAAAGCTTTTTAAAACAGTGTTGCTGTGGCAACGGTGCAAATTTCGGGTTTGTTTTTGCAGCTCGCCATCAAACTTCGACGCGTGATAATTCGCACAAACTTTGGCCAAGTTCTCTCAAACTTTAATTGTTGGTGGACACTCCGACCCTGAACAGATTTATGTTAGAATAATTCTATTATCCCATATTTGCTAAATGCTTGTGTGTTAATCTAGACCTATGAGTTAACCATTTATGTATTACAATTCTTGATTTAGAATGTACCAATCAATTGTATGAATGTGAATAACCTCTTTGTGTTTAACACCTGTGTGCAGTGACCTATCGTTCTCGTGAACCTTGAGATGACCTCTCACGTGAAACCAACCCCCACTGTCACACATGCAAGAGTTATGATGGTGTCTGTCTATACCTACGGCACCTCCTGATTGTTAATCATGTTTATGTTTTAAGCCTGCATTATGTCTTTGCTTATCCCCTTCCCTTTGAGAATCATGTGTCTGTAACTAGGGCCTCCTAATGATAATAAAAGGAGGAGAGCGGCCTTGAGTCATCAGAACGTGTGGAGACTGTTGCTCTTGATGCCACTCTCTGCCCGTTCTCCTCATGAGAAAAACTTAATTAATCTCTTGTCTTTCTTCTTGTTTTTAATGTCTAGATAAACCTAACAATTTATATAAGAAAATCTAAACTGGACGCAATAGCGCCCCCTAGGGAGGTTGTATGGAACAATAAATTTTACTTTGTCGTAGGCATGTAAAATTTGGTACACACATTCGTGGCCTGGTCTTAATGAAAAAAGTCAATGACGCCCACACTCCATCTCCCATCGTGTTGCCATGGCAACTGGCCAAATATCTGTCTTCACCAAGGGGACGTCCCAACAAAAACTTTGATGTACTCAAACCAAATTTAGAACACAGATACATCATGAGAATAGGAACAATAAAGTATATTGTGACCACGCTCTCTCCCAAACCGGAAGTCCACCATCTTGGATTAAAAAATAAAAATAAAAAATCAACACATACAGAAATTGAGAAAAATAGTAGGGTTCGGTTAAGATCAGGGGTTAGGGTTAGGTTAGGGGTAAGGTTCGGGTTAGAGCTAGGGTTAAGGTTAGGCTAGGGTTAGGGCTATGGTTAGGAGTTCACGTAGGTTTAGGAGTTAGTGTTATTTTAGAAGATAGATCAATGAGTAAGGTGCATTCGTGGGGCACGGCATGTGCAGAGCTCAACGTGGCCGGGGTGCGGTGTGGCATGGGCGCCGCATAGGCTTGAGCGATTGCCGATCATTGCCGCTTGCGGCTATATTTATTATTATTATTATCATTATTATTATTATTATTTAAAAGATGCCTAGGCCATGATGTTTAATAATGTGGACATTAACAACCATGTTAAATATCCAGTGTGCCTTATGGAATGTTGAGAGGAGCCTCACATTCTATTGAGGTTCTGGGCCTGTTGATGGTAAAGAAATCATCACAGATCCATTGATTTTGGTTGGATTTTTATATTTTTTTCTGTGGAATGACTATACTGTTTGAAGAAAAGAATGGCATATTGGCTGATGTCAAAACTTGGGGGAATAGTTGAATGAGGTAAAGATGAAAATATTGGAAAAAAGTGAATAAATGCCTTATTTTTTGGCATTAAATTGAGCCAAAATCATGTAGAAATGTGTTTTATGAATATTTTTTTCACTGAATGTTGTCACCACGTGTTCTTTGCATCTGGAATGTATTTGTAGACAGCTTACCCAATCCACTGAGGATTTGAGGAAATTTTTCATTTTTCAAAATTTTCTATCACAAAATGAAGGTTACCTACACTAAAATGGCCACAATTTTTTTTCGCGATATTTCCGGAAGAGCAGACCTTCCAATTATTGGTCCTTAGGGTCACAGTTAACAAAAAAAACACAAATAAAAAGTATGGCAGGCGATGTCAGGTTCAACCCATTTTTGAGACTTTGGCTCCCCGACTATATAGAAATGACCCACGTTCGGAGTCCCACTAAACCAAACCAGCTCTCTGGTGTAATCCTGGTCTAGTCATGGTTTAGTCCTGGTTTGGTTTTGTAGGCAGCTCTGTTTATGTGAGTGATGGGGCACTAAACTGTTCACATACTGTAAAATGAAAGTGAAAGGGAGTTTAGTGCAGAGTTTAAAGCCCTTATGTAGACCAAACCCAGCTTCAGTCCTGGTTCAGACTTGGTTTAGTCTTGGCTCAGACCTGGTTTAGTCGTGGCTCAGAAATGGTTTAGTCCTTGCATAGACCTGGTTTAGTCCTGGTTCAGAACAGCTTCAGTCTTGGTTCAGACCTGCTTCAGTCCTGGTAAAATCCATAAAACACCACGTCACTCCAAACCTACTTACTCACAGCCATCTTCCATTTCCCTTGACAATGCTTTTACCCATGATGCTCTGAGACGACAGCTACACCCCTCCCGCAGCTGTATGGAGGAACATTTTACAAAACAGTCTTAACACCATTTTGCCATTTGAATCTTATTAGTGATTTGACGCTTTTTTGCCGAGCGTGGATGGTGCATATTAAAGAGCTGGCTCAGGAGAAGTGAGAGAATGGGGCACATGTCAGCACTGAGATTTTTTGGCAGCGCTCAAACTGTCAGCCTGACGGATTTAAAGGGAAGGTTCGCTCACGGCTGTCATCTGCATCCATCACGGCAGACTGACGAGCACTGCCACCTTTAAACAGAATGAGCCCAGACGCTGCGTTTGCTGTCACGCTTTGGGATGTAAAGCACGGAACAGGAACGCAGGACCCACGGAGGTGGGGCTGGAGGATTATTTGATAGTATTGTGTTTTTGGACAAATATTGTGAGATTCTGTGTGAGAGATTTGAAATGTATTTTGAAAAGTATAACTCAGTTTATAGTATACTTGAGAGAATACTGACATGTTTACTGCTAAACTAACTTCCAAATCTCTGGATAGTTTTATTTGTTATTATAGCAATCAATATTTTTGCCTTGCTTTAGACAAGTTCTCATCAAGACCCAGTGTGTCATGGTAAAGGAGACCTGTTTTAGTTCATGATTCTGGTATAGTAATACAGTATGGTAATATTTTGGTAATATTTTTTTTGACTCTGGCTTTACATCTATTTGATCCCGGTTATCTGAATCCATATCCACTTTATTTCGTATTTCGTACACATTTTACAAACAAAGCAGTTTCCAAAGTGCTGCACAGAGATCATAAAATGAATAATAATGCATCAGTTTTATATAGCGCTTTTTTGGACACTCAAAGACACTTTACAGAGCATTATTCATTCACTCCAAACCCAGTGGTGGTAAACTACTACTGTAGCCACAGTTGCCTTGGGGCAGACTGACAGAAGCGAGGCTGCCAATCTGCACCATCGGCCCCTTCAACCACCACCATCACTCGCACACACACCACTTTCATACTAGGCAATGTGGGTGAAGTGTCTTGCCTAAGAACACAACTACAGTTATTCCCACTGGCACCCTCCTGTGGCTTGTGGGTGTGTATTGTCTTTAATTATTTACTCGCTCTGCTGAGACAGCGGGAGTTGCATAATGTAGTTGAGGAAGGCAGAGGGCACCCAATAATTGTTTAGGGCTGGTCACAGAGAATGTCCTGTCCCCCCGGTTTTAAGTCTCTTCTTAGGCACCACGAGCTGGAGCTGGACCTCGGACCTCAGAGCGCAGGGGTGAAAATTTTATTGAGGTTCGAGACGTACTGTGGGGCCAGTTCATTCAAAGCTTTAAAACCAAACAATAAAATCTTAAAATCAACTCTAAAACAACCAAAAACGCTAAAATCAGGGTAACATGCTCAAGATTTTTGGTTCCAGTTAAAAATCACACAGCAGAATTTTATACCACCTACACGCGTATTTCGCCCTACGCGAGCGTAAAAACTGCAACTTTTGGACACATAACTTTTAGAAGGTATGTAAAGTGACTGAGGGCGGCTCCACTGCATGTGCTACACACGCGTATGGAGCAGCACGTCTTGCGCACGTAGATTTCAGAATTTTTGGACGCTCTACGTGAGCGTACATGCGTATCCCCATCAAAATACACAGAGAGCATGAATCTTTGGTTGTATTTGTGCGTTTACCATCAGCACAACGTGCTCCTGGGGCAGATCTGTGTCGTGTGAAAGAGCCCAAGTCCAGAAAGACTGCTAATTAGTGCTTTAAAATGTACTTTTGAAATCCTCATGTTTGCCATGGCCAGCCTGTACAGAAGGTAAATACCAGCCTGATCAGCTGTTAGTTTCACTGTTGACCTGATACAAGCGGCTAAACGTACCCAGTCAAGTTTGATTGTGGAGCCAGGCCCTTACAGTCGTCTCTGGTTATGTTCTGAATTAGCTCCTCATACTGCTTTAGCATCCAGGTTTAGTCACATTATGAGAGCTAAATTCCAAATTATTTGGACCTGTTTTGGTTGTGGTTTTATCTTACTTACTACAGTTGTAGGCCTAGTCCTGATTAAGAACTGGTTTATTAGGGACTATTTTTGACATAGTTCAGCCCTGGTGTATGTCGAGTCTTGCTTAGACCTGCTTCAGTCTAGTCCTGGTCTTCATGACACTTGTAAAGTCAAGCTAATTCTGGTGTTTCATGGTATCCAGCCCAATCCAAGTGTATTTGTGTAGCACATTTTCCAAACCATATCATTTCCAAACTACTGCGCATTACAGCAATATATAGCAAATATTTAGAAACCAGCAGAATTACAATCCAGACAAAAGGAAGTAATAAAAGCAATGAATGAGAATAATAAAATCAACCAATCAGATATGAGATGCACTGTGAGGCCAGTCCACTCAAAGCTTTAAAAACAAACAATAATCTTAAAATGAATGTTTAAATGAACAGGAAGCCAGTGCAAAGACACAAGAAAAGGGGTGATGTGATGGTGCTTTTTACTTCCTGTTAAGACTTGTGCCTGAGTTCTGGACTAAGAGCAGGTGGAAGGACGTGTGATGAAAAGGATAATAAGTCATAATTCTTCAGCATAATGGATGGAACATATTTATTCAGTGTAATAAACATAAAAGGCTTCTTATGTAAATGTGAGTAGAGTGATTATTCTAATGTGCATAGATACAGACCCGGGTCACAAAGAGGCTGTACTGTGCCTCTGAGGCAGGTGCACACTCATTACAATTCTACAGAAGTAAAGTCATGTACAGAAATCACCCTCTACTAAACAAGCCTTCACCTGGAACAGTAACACTCACAGTGTCACCACTTTTTAGCTCCACTGCACGCAAGCATGAAGACAACCACAGCAAATGATGCAACGTCTTTGCCAAACTAGCAAAAGCAAGTCAGAAGTTATGGAAATACTTTAAAATAGACACATTTAGCCTAATGGGAGCTTTAAGCCATGACATAATGTAGTTTATGTCTGTATTCCTGCGTTTGTGTAATCCTCTGATACGGCTGTCTCCTTCTGAACAGACGGTAATGTGAAGTAAAGCAGTCTAAATGAGGCTATAAACTATAGCTGCTAGCTTCCAAGCTGAGATCCATCTTAAAAGGTGCTCTCTTCAAAACATGAACATGTTGTGCAGTTGCAATGGTCCACAGTTACACTAGGGGTCCACAGCAACTAGCATGCTAATACGGACTTCCTGATTACCAGACAATAAAATGCTTTATAACTAGATGAAGATGAAATGGTTGTAAAACAAGACAATTAAAAAAATATATACGTTTACGATACAATAGTACTACTGTTAAATATAGAATTATAGAATTCATAATAGGATTTATTTTTAAAAAGTAATTTCATTTTATTGATATATGATTATTATTTGTATAACGTGATTATATTATATTATACTATTTTCTGGTGTTGTGGAAAGATTTTGGTTTTTATGAAACCGGTGAACAGCAGGGGGAGCTCCCGTTCGGTCTCGGGTCATTAAAACCATTCACTTAAGACCTGAATGCCCGCTCTTTTATTTACTCAAGTTTCATCCCCCTTTTTTAGGGTCCGTGGTTGTAACACAGACAGCATTCAGTTTTTGGGGGGTTTTTTTCCCACCTCAAGAGATGCTTATCCAATATAGCTGCATTGGGGCAAGACATATTTTGCTTAGACACATGGGAAAAATACTGATATAGATTAGGAGCCAATATGCATGATTGAAACATATCTTTGGTGAAAACAACATTATAACAAACAGAAGATGAACTGCCCTGTCTAAAGTGTAACAGGACAAAAGCTGACAGTGTACCTGGTACTGGGGGTCCTGGGTAAGGCGGCTCAGCTCTCTGAACTCCAGCTGCACACTGGTGACCTCTGCCAGGGTGCTGTCTGCGGTCCAGCGAGGAGGGTGTGCCGTGCCCTTTCCCAGGTTCACGTCTGAGAATGGGATCTTAGATGGGGTTCTGAAGGCGGGCATGAGCCGAGAGCCCAGGTCCTTCTGTAGAAGAGTACAGGGCTGTGTGAGAGCTCATTTAGTCAGTAGACGAGATAAACCTAAGCTACACTGTCACCTTAGTTTGACTTATTCTATTTATTCTTGCGCTTTGACTGCTCAATGTGCTTAAGTTGCCCTTTAAGGATACTTTATGGTATAATGATGGTCTGAACTAAAAGAAAAGTAAATAAGTAAGCATTGAAAGCACTGAAGAATGAGGAGCTCTGTTGCAGAACTAAGTTATTTAATGTCCTTTTACCATGGCTACAAACTGATACGTCTCACCTGTGAATGTCATTAAATGTCTCAAATATGAGTTTTTCTGTGTTTTACAAAAGCTACTGTAAAATTAATGCAATGTCATTAGCCATAGGAGGACTCACAGACTGTGGTATAATGAGATAACATTCACATTATACAATGATCCGAATCAGGATCCATTTGCCTACATAGTCCGCTTGACTGGGCAATAGAGAATGTATAATAAAACTCTGACCCAGGTCAAAGAAACAAGCTCTGGTCTGATCAGGGAGGTGGGTCTTGGTCTGATTGAATCACACTCTGAAGCAATTTGTGTGAATTGTAAACACATACAACACTATGAATGTAATATGAAGTGCAGATTTTACTGTCAACTAATAAAGACCAACATAAGTCACACGCCCTGGCTGTGTTATATACTTTAAAAATTAGTCTTGTTCCAAAGTTAATATCATGTGTGAGTGCGCACAGCTTTGTTCAGGAAGAGGGGGTCCTTGGTGAGGTGGTAGGTGCTCAGCAGACTTCCCAGGATCCTGATGGTGGTCTCAAACAGGTTCACGTCCACATTCTTCTCAAAGGTCAGCTCCTTCTCCACCCACTCCCTGGCCTCGGCAAACTCTGATAAAGTACAGGAAAATGAACAATAAATGAAATGTATCACTTTGAAAGACAAAACAGTATTTGCCTGACAAATCCAGAATGATATCTGTCTGTATTTTTTATAACAGACTGATATCAGTCTGGTCACCACGCCCTTCTGTCATGTCATTTACAAACAAAATCATATTTCTCCTCAGATGAACAGTTTAGTGCCTCTCTCATTGTTTCTGTAGAAATGCATCATGCTTTTTAGTCCCCCCGTGATAGTTTTTCCTATATATTTTCCTTGTAAGCAGCCTTATTTGTTTATAGATGGACCATGCAAGCCCCTGATTGGCACCCGTCAATCACATCCACCTGAACTGAGGAAGATTCACCAGTGACCAGACTCACATCTTCATTTTCATCATATTAGAGAAGCGTGTATTCTGAACCATAAGCAACAGTATTTTGCTCTATTTCTAGTATTTAATGATTAATTAATACATTTAGCAGTGTTTTGTTCACAGCAAACCTCAATGTTGATCTCAAAAACTTAAATACTGTAGAAACAGTAAGAGCCTCGTCGCTTCACAGTGGCATTTTACCAGAGCAAGTACTAATTTTCATTTACATATTCCCTATTTTTGAATATGGCTACGTTTTTGAACATTTGTGTATAACCCTGAGACAGAATTTACCACATAATCACTGTGCAGAGCAGTGGGAGGTGAACACAGACATTTTCTGAGCACTCAAGCCTTGAATGCAGAACAATACAGGATTACTCAAATATTCATGAATCACTCCAGAAACAGTCTGGGAGACTTGGCAGTGAGGGAGAACCAATGGTAAAAAGCTTATAACCGTGGGTTTCATGTTTATAAGTGACAATTTGAGGAATTTGCCCATTTAAAAGATAAATACCAATTTTAATTAGAATTGTAAGCTGCAATTACAACAATGATAATTATTCATCACTCTGACACCCAGGGATAGGCCAGATTTGGGTTAACACAATCTGACCATAAAGAGCTGACTAAAGGCCACTACACACTACAGGAATTTTTAGGTTAAGACAATTTTTAAATGTGCAACAAACGGTGCACATCACAGACGCGAGGAGAATCATATGAGATTTAAAATCTTCAATCACAAAGACTGCAGCGGCGGGATATGTCTGCGGACCACAGGATAAAAATATAAGCGTCAGCTGTTTCTGCATTGCACTTCCAGTTTAGAAGACAAAAATGTGTTATTATTATTTGTGAAATGTGGTGCAATACATGATAAGTAAAGCATAAAAGATTGGTGATAAAGTACAAAGGAAGTAGAGTCACTATCACTAATCTGCAGCTTCACTTTGATCTGTGCACTGTGTGGATCTAAACAGACACACGTGAGGAACTACTCTCACCTTTTTACTTTTAAAGAACACCTGAAACTGGATTCACAGCTCTGTTTTGTGGACTGGATGTCGTTATTTACAGAGGACAATTTGTAAGATAATAATAATAATAATAATAATAATAATAGATTTGATAACGTGGATGAGATGCTGCAGTTTAAATTTACCACAGTAGGAGAGGTGAGTAATAATTATTTTCACAAATTTCCTAAGTTTGTATGTTGCGTCTTTGTGCCCGTCACTCATCTGCCCCTGATGCTGTGTTTTATTGTCTGTTATCGTAGTGTTGCTGATGTTTGGTGGTTATGATCTGACAGAGCAGCTCAGAGTTCCACTGACACCACACACGAGGAGCACAGCGGCTTCAAATTAGCACGAGACAAAAAGTCAAGTCACGCCTCCTCGAATTCGGGAGTGGGCAAATTCTCCTGTAGTGTATGGCTGCCTTTAGATGGAACTACAACAGGTGAGCCAACAGTTCAGTCAGTCACCTTTTATGAAAATCAAACACTTAAACAGGACCATGAAGGCTTGTATCGATCACAAGCTCCTGAAAATGTGCTGTTTAAATTCCTTGTATTTGTTCAGATCATTCAAAAACTTGGCTGTGTGAACATTCCGCCATAGACCTACATGCATTACCGCCCCCCAGTGTTATCACATTGCAAAGCATCCATACACTGGTGTCTGGTGCATTGTGGCCGTACCCTCAGTGAGTCCCAGGATCCACATGGTGTCCAGCGCGTCCACCAGGGTCAGGCCCAGCCCGAACCACTCCGCGTGGGACTTGGACACGGGCTTGAGCTCGTCGTGGCCCCAGGCATGCTCCCTGTAGCCCTTCCAGGCGTGTCTGAAGGCCTCCCGCACCGCCTCCTGACGCTCCGCACTCGAGAGGACTGGGGAGAGACGAGATAGAGACAAGGACTATCAAACTATATGATACGTGGTAGAATTTATAAAAGGTTCAAATCTAATTAAAAGATGATGTGATTTGCAGGGCTGTAGTTCTTTAGACGACTGAACAGTCGATGGAGTCTACCAAAATGTGTATGTCAAAAGGCAGTATACCGTATTTTCCGGGCTATTAAGCGCTTTGGATTATAAGAGGTACTGTTTTTAAATGGTCTATTTTCGAACTTTTTTCACAAATAAACCATACTTTAAACGAAACACAACAGTTTGATGGAACAGTGGGACTGTTTGGTGCATTCATGGTGACTCTGTGCTTTCTTCAGTTGTGGCGTGTTCGCAGTGACTCAGTTTTTCAGTTGTGGCTCAGAGTGGCACATTGCACTCGCTTTTTCGGTTCGTTCCTCCGTTCCGTTCCTCGTCCGGGTGAAGTGATGAGTCTGAGTGTCTGTGGGTGTTTCGCTGTGCGGTCGCTGTCTGCTCCATGTGCGTTTGGGTGAGCTGTAGGTGGTGCGGCTTTGTAGTTTACTGAAGTTGCTGGGACGAGTGGATTCGTGTATAGGGCGCTCTGGATTGCGGGGAGCACGGTCGTTTTTTGGGTTAGAGTGCGTCTAATAGCCCGGAAAATACGGTATTTGTATTTATAAGTAAAAAGGCAGATTCAACTCATGATTCATAAGTTTAATCTGTCTTTAAAGCTGCACTGTGTAACGTTCTGGTTTTATACCTCAAAAATACCTAGAAAAACAGGCATTCTAACTCTGCGTGGGATTGCCTCTCCACAGATCTGACATGTAACTTGATTTATTTTGGTGTCCATGATGACAGAAAGGTTTAATACCATACTGTGAGACAAAGCAATAACATCTCCATGGAGAAAAGCATTTGACCTTCCACTTCCAGCAGAAAATTTACACAATGCACTTTTAAATAAATACATAGTTTCCTAGTACTTTTGTTTGCATGAATAGTACTTTTTGCATGAACTTCCCCTGTGGGTGTAGTCTTGTGAGTGCAGTTTGGGTCAGATACACAGAGACAAGGGATGATTTTGAAAACTTTTGCCACAGTCCCTTTTTAGTTGAGCAATCGATCCTCAGCACATCTTCAGTCCACCAAGAATGTCTTTAGTCGACTACAGCGCTAGTAATTTGATTTCCAAGGTCAACAGTAGCTTTAGAGTTAGAAGATACTTAAGAGCTGTGCTAAAATTTTACAAAATTATGTCAAACACAAACACCTTAGCCATCATGTTCGTGCCATGTGTTTTTAGAATTAAGAACAAATCAGCAGTATAATTGTTATCAGTAAAAGCTATGTCATATCTGAGGACACAAGTTTATTTAAAATCTAAATCTTACGTAAGGTCCAATAAAGGTGCATTCTGTAAACTTTTTAATGTAGGGTGCATCAAATATTAGTCCAATGAGGTACATTTGGTCTTCTGATCATTTACACTACCGGTCAAAACTTTTAAAACACGACACTTTTGTTTTTTACTGATTACTGTTTACTGTTGACCAAAACATATCATTCTTTTCACAATAGATATCAAATATTCTTCAGAAAGTTCTTTCCAAGTCTGTTGCAGAAGTTTCCATAAATGTGTGACACTTGTAGGTTGCTTCACTCTTCTGTCCAGTTCATCCCAAACCATGTTCAGTGTTTTCCAGCTTTACCATCTTGTTCTTTTTTCCTGAGGTAGTTTTGGCAGAGCTTGGACTTGTGTTTTGTATTTTTAATCTTTATTTATTTTTTTTTACATCTGTCTGTTCAGTTCTTACCTTTGTACCATTTCAAGCTCTTGAATTGCAATAAATAACTGGAAAAATGAGGGTGTTCTAAAACTTTTGACTGGTAGTGCATGTTATTACACATATTAGGTTCTTTAATTAGACCAAGAGTTTGTTTTCATACCTGACAGTTTGATCTGCTCCCTGCACTCTTCCTCAGAGTCATGTGATGTTGCTGTGACATGTCTGCTCAGTGGATTTAAAAAGGTTTTGGCGCCGTCTTCCTACCGGTGGAGGCAGGATGATAGCGCCATCTTGCAGACCGACTTCCTCAGGACAGTATCTCAGGTGTGTGAGAGTAAAAAAGCCCCTTGTCTCGATTTACTCTCACACAACTCCTGGGATACTGTCCTGAAAAATTCGGACTGCAGATGTCCGCTGTTGTCCTGAATCCACTGGCAGGAAGACAGTACAAAAACCGGTAGAAATGAGCTGACCAGACATGTCACAGCAACATCACGTGACCACTCTAAGGAAGGCCGCTAGTGAGCAGTCCAAACTGATGGGTTTTTTTACCGTGAAGATGTTATTGCTTTGTCTGGAATGTTTCATAGTATGACATTAAACCTTTCTATCTTCATGGAAACCAATCCAGACCAAGTTACAGGTCACGTGGAGACGTGGAGACGTGACCCCGCTCACAGTCAGAATGTCTGTTTTTTTAGGTGTTTTAGAGCTATAAAACCGCCTGTAATGGAATAAATGTAAAGTAGAGCTGTTTAATGTCACACTGTGGAACATTCCAGGCAGAGCAATAATATATCCATAGAAACGAGCAGGTGACAAACCCCCAACTGACAAGTTACATAGCACACCTTAAATACAGCAGTCCTATTACTTTTTTTGTTTGAAACTTGACCTTCAACCAAGACCCTTTAAAGCTACCATGTGTAATTAGATTTCCAGTATTTGTATGTTGTAAGACAGGTTTACTGATATCTACTAATAGAACAAAAATTAAGTAATAATAAACATGTCGATCGCTTTAAACAGCACATTTTAGATTACAAAAACATGATCTGATTATAGTTGTTGGGAAATTTCTTCAAATCTTAATCTTGTGCTAGCTCAACCCACGCAGTATTAGAGCACACAGCAGGGGGTGAGGCGCAGACTCCAGCCTCTCAGCATGAGCGTTCATTTGGAGAGCACACATGTGTACATGAGGGGAATGGGACAGTATTAGTAAAAAGCATGCACAAAGCAGGCTGAACCCACACCTGTAAGACACAAAGCTCCATTTGGACAACTACTTTAAAACAGAGGTATTTTACATACCGTATTTTTCGGACTATAAATCGCACCGGATTATAAGGCGCAATATCAATAATGTTGAATTCTCTCGTCTATTTTCATACATAAAGTGCACCAGATTATAAGGTGTATTAAGCAAAACAAATGGACGATACTTGAGACTGATCCTTAGCCCAGACTACACGATCCATTGGCAGATCGTGGCATAATTCGTCCGGTGTTGCCTCTCTGTCTTGTGAATATGTATTATGAATGTGAATGTGGGTGGATCATTTAAGTTTGGTTTATTTATTTCCTACGAGGACGACTCAAATATATATTGAGTAACAATATGTTTAATACAGCTTTGCGCACATTTGTTTTTGTTTTACAGAAATAAAGCTTAAAGCCACATGGTTAATTTGCATAAACTATCAGCTCTGAAAAAAGCTCACTCCTTGCACACTGATATGGTCAACTTCTGTCAGACTAAGGACATGATTTACTCTGTGAGGCTCCTGACTACAGTAGCCGTAATGCTCCAGCAATCCAACAAGCAGTGCGGCCTCGTAGTTTACCTAAGTCATACTAAAACATTTTGACAGATTTTCGAGTGCTGTGTATCACAGAAAATCTGTTCGAAATCAGTAAGCACAACCAGAATTAACACATAAGTTGCACCGAAGTATAAGACGCACTGTCATTTGAGAAAATTACATGATTTTAAGTGTGCTTTATAGCCCGAAAGATATGGTACTTCTATGGGGGTATTAACTGTAACACATCACATATTTAGATTGTGTTACCTTTTATTGTTTTGAAAATGCTATAGTCACAGAAAACTATGTATTGACATGTTTTACATTTTTGATGATTTGAGTCTCTCCTTCCTTTGCTCTCCATGCTGAGTCACTCCCCCTTCAGAGCGCTATCTCAACACAATCAGCGTGCATTCCACTTAAACTAGTCAAGTTCTTGTGTACAGTTGTATCATGTTTTGTATATTTATAGAGAATGTCGTGTGGGAGAATAGGTGAAGTAGGCTTGTGGGTGGAGCACTGCACAGAATCTCACAGCTAACCACAAGGAGGGTTTGAATAGTCCCCAGAAGAAATCACTAAATTAGTCAAACATGCATGAATATCATCTGAAACCTTTTAAAGTTTTTGATGAGGGAACAATATTATAACATGGAAGAAAGCTCCAAAAAGTAGACTTTTCATAATACTCTTATTCTTTAAGGCAAACGGCAGCAGTGACATGAGCAAAGACAGATTCTGACTGAGACATGTGACCTAGTGTCCCTGTCTCCATCAGACACAGTGCGTCAGTCTTATAGCAGGTGTGCACTTGAGCAGGTCTGAAGGAGCACTCACACCCACAGCCCTCTGCTCAAGCTCTCGTCTCATTCTCCTCTGTGCACTGGCTCAGGAAACATAGCTTTGTACTGTCACCACTGCTAAAGTATGTTTCATTTGAGAATTTCTCCCACTTCACTTTTTCTTTTGTGTCTGAAATGTTCCATTAAAAGTGAAACACAATGGTTTAAGAAGTGACAGCTCCACTGGTGTGCTTTTGTTTGGGTTATATCAGGCCATTCATTTGAATCAAGTGAAAACTGTTAGGCACTGACTATTTGAAAATATGTTATCAGGAAATGTGCTTTCAATAGACCTGACTTCTCCTTTTGTTACTGGCTGAACGCTTCTGTTCACTTTCAGAAGGTTATTCACATCACTAGTACAAACACAAGTAAAGTATAGATTAATAATATAACGCATTGTCTCATCTGTTTATCTGACTGTGTAACTGGGAAACTTTAAAGGGAGGAAAATGAGTAGAACAACCTCCATAAAAAAGAACTCCCCTGGAATGTTAAAGGAACTGTATGTAAGATTTGAAATTTAACTTTTATAAACTTGACCTGTCTGTGTCTCCAGAGGTAAACATGTTGAAATCAAACATAGCTTGTATTTCATCATATCTTGTGTTATTCCATCTTTGAACTGTTGATGAAGGTACATGATTTTCAAAAAAATTTATTTAAAATGATAAACATTTGTTTGGAAGGACTGACATATTTTATAGAAATAGTTTCCTTTCATTTTGAAGTAATATTAAAGTATTCAGAAGAAAAAAGCGACAAATGATGTAAAATCATGCACCTTCTACTTGCTTGTACAATTTTCCCTCCGTTACCATGACCTTTCTTAATAAAAAATCTCATGACTCAAAAAGTAAGAGGTTTTTCAACCTAATCTTGTACCATATGGTAGAAAACTATATGAAGCAAATATTCAAACCAGTTTGTTAAGGATATGTAAGTGAGAACCAAGAGTTATCACTGTTTGGATTTATTGCCCGAAAAGTGCTGCATATTTCATTCCCTCCGTTACCAACATGAGTTTTTAAATTTTTTGTCAAAAACTTGAAAGAATATCACAGGTTTAACTTTACCCTGTTGGAGTGTAACTCTTTCCTACATTCTGATACTTTACTTATTTCAATAGTCCCTCTAGTTTCTGAATAAGAGCTATTTGAATGTAAAAAATCTGCCCCTGTTTCCCTCCGTTACCACTTGACCGGACCCTTATGTAACAATATGGTTTTCAAGGTGATTATCCAATTAGAAAGCAGAATGAGCTTCACATGAGTAAAGGTCGAGTTATACTTTGCTCCATCCTTCAACCAGTACCACTCGTGCAGACAGAGAAAATGAGAAGACCTTTTATATTTCTCTATATTAGGCATGGGACAATATTAAAATTTGGCATCATGATTGCCATGGCCAGAATAACTGTGATTAACGATTATGTCACTATAATGATTAAAGGTGCTAACAGTTAAATGTTAATTATGATTTTTTAATATCATGAATGGGTTCCATACTTAAACTGTTATAGTACTGTACTTTGTGATACGTGAAAACAACAATGATCCAGAAGAGAACATCAATGGTAAGCAACATTTTCCATCACATTCTAGTGATAAAATGCAATTATCTTAGTTGGCGATTATCACGAACGGGATGTCACGGGATGTCAAACTCAAATTCACTGACGGCCAAAATTAAAAACTGGGACTAAGTCATGGGCCAAACTAAATATTTATTGAAAAATACATCTGCATGTTTTCTCTTCTTTTGAGTTATGTAATGTTAAACCTTTTCTTATTAAAATAAATGTTTAATAATAGTGTTGCTTAAACACTGAATCCAGAACAAGCAAAATATAAAATAATAACAACACTTCAAATAAATAATGTCTCTATAGACTATCTGTAGTGGGGACAGCTCTAATACAGATTTGATATGATCTCGTGGGCCAAATTTGCCTCCCGGGCCTGAGATTGACATGTCTGGTCTACCATTTTTATCATGATCAACGATATTATTATTTATTGTCTCATCCCTGCAGGTTAAGGCACCTACTACTAAAGTACAGGATACAGGTTACATGGCTCACGATACGATATTATCACAATATGGCGATACATGAGATAGTCAATATATCGCACATGATACACTGTGACGTATTGCTGTTTTTAAGAACCAAACACATTTTAGCAATGATGTTTCTTTGTTAAACCACTATTTGTGCATAGTTTATATGAAATACATCTATTTTAATTATCAAAACAGTGAATATGTCTCTGTGTGTCTAGCATTTTCAAGTTTCACTCCACTAAATAAGCAACAAAATTGTAGTGCAGTCACAGAAAAAGTGCTCAAAGATACAAACAAAACACTCAATACAGCAAATCTCGATAACAATACAGTTGTGAATTTTCGCACACCCCTACTGGCAATTCAGGTTCAGCTGTGATTGTAGTAACTTTTTTTAAAACTGTAGGAGCACAGGCTACATACAGTTCCTTTTAACACTGTGCCTCCACCTTGTTCATTTATTACACGAGAAATCCAAAGCATTATAGTCTTCTGCATTCAAATCGTATGTATTACACAGAATTTTTGTTTTGTTGTATTCTGTATTCTGGTGAACATGCTGCAGATGAACAGGTGAGGTGAAATCACATCCTGTCTGTATGCCTGATAACCGCTCAGACTATTGTGAATATCCTTTAGGACAGTGTGATATTGGCTCTGACCTGGCAGGGCCCTGGTGTCCGTGGAGACGTCTGGAGGGGGCGGGGCTTCTCTCTGATTGGCTGACGGGAGGGGGTCGGTGCCCTGGTCGGCTTCAATCATAGCCCCTCTCCAGCTGCAACAAACACACCGCGAACACGTATGAGTTTGTACAATCAGCTCAGTTATTTGAAAGGAACAAAAAAAGTATTTCTGCACATCGCATCAGGTTTGTGAAGTTGTGGTAGAAAACTCCAGTCAATATATAATGCAATTTTCTTTTTTAATCATGTCAGGTACAAGTTAAACATTGAGCAAAGTTGTAGATTGTTAGATTTGTTATCAGACTGTAGCAGATCCTTCACTTTCACAGGGTTTGAACAGACTTTAACTTAAGGTTTTCCATGACTTTTCCATGACTTCTCCATAACTATGCCTCAATATTCCATGTCCTTGAATTAACACGTTTCAATTCATGAACTTTTATCAGCTGATTCAGACTTAATAATGAGCATATTATGGTATGGATTTATGAACAGAGAACAAATGGCAAATGTTCAACCCACGCACATGACAATGTTGCATCAAATGTGGTTTTAGCCAGTTAAACAAAAAAAACAATTTAAGTCTGAACTTTATGTGGGATATAGTCAGGCCTAGATTTCTTTTTTGTATCTATACTTTAAATTTAACCCTTTACGCATTGACATGAATAGAAACACTTAGTCCAGTTTTCTTGTTTTCCATTAGGCTTTTATTTATTATTTATTTTGTCATTTTTAAAAAATAATTTCCTCAACTTTAGAGCATTAGATAACTATATTTTGTGCTACCTGTCAGATTAGAGGATTAGAGATTATAGTCTAATTTTTGCTTTAAAGAATTTAGGGAAACATATATATAGGCCTATGTTCTACATGTTTTATGGCTTTCTTGGCTTCTGTCAAAGCCTCAAAGACAATGTTCTGAGCACCAATCCTGAGCACCAATAATACACCTGACCTATTGTGATTCAGCTCGCTCGGTCCTGCCTAGGGCCAACTCTCCACTGGCACCACATTACTATAGGCTAATGAAAGGATAACAACAGAGCTGTGTGCTGTACACTTATGGTGAGTTTAACTCGAAGTCAAAGTGCATTCCAGGAATTGTTTTTAGAAAGAATTATGTGTCTCCTCTTCAGCGGGACCCTTCTGCCAACCAAAAAAAGAAGCATTAACCTGGAATGAGTGCATCTGGCTGCGGTGTATATCCTACAGCTCTTATTCTGATTCACACACTGGATAGTGGCGGCTAGTTACTTTCACCTAAACGTCCACATGGGAGAGCATGAGGGAGAAACAGCCCCACTTATCAGAGCAGTGGGCACACACACAGACCCCCAGCCGCTACCTGCTCATTTCTGGGCAGAAAAGTAACACCTGGACGTTCCAAAAGCATTCAGGCTATTTATAGTATTATCCTTATTCTCTTTAGATGTTCAAGGTTTAAGAAAAGGCACTAAGCGCAAGGCAATTTTTCTTTTTTGCAAGGAACAACCTAAAGGACAAAAAACAAGAGGCTATTTACTTCTTTACAGCACAAGACAGGAGATTGGAAAAATACTTAATAATACTGATAATATAAATGTAGCAGGAGATGTGACTATTGTCCTGATGTTCTAACTGTTGTAGAATTCCTACACAGCACAACTCATTGAGCTCCAACTATGCAGTTACAGAGTTTACTAATCCTCTTGACCTTATTGATACTTAAAATATAAAAAAAATTATAATATTACACCCGGACTGAACGCTGTTCAGAAAGTTTTCAATCATTTGTTAACTCATGATTTGTCAATTCTGGGTCGTATTTTGCTCTCTAAATCAGAAGGCATATCAAGACTCATAAAGCAATTTTCACATCCCCAATAGTAAAGTCTAATTCAGTCATATTTCAGTTCATTTGGAAAAAATAAGACTCACTGTATTCGCAGAACACAGTTTGTAAAATATTATGAAAATAGGAAGTTAAAATCTCTTGAGTTTGAATCCATAATTGTGTCTTTTGGATTAAAATGGTGAAAAGAATGTCTCTCTGTCTCAGTCCATATGGAATCATATTCCTGAATAAATTGATAAGGTTGGAGGATTAGATTTTCTGTTAAATTTCGATTTTGATGTATCCAAAATACCTATGAAATGACCTGCTTTTCACATTCAAGCTCTACAGTTTGGGAAACTGCTGCTTGCCAACAATTTCTCTCCACATAAAGCTGTGTTAAAGAACAACAGAATGGTAACTGTTAACAAGAAATCAGATATTCAACTGGTATGTCAAACTGGTATGAAAGTGGAGTTTGTTTTATAGATGATTTGATGAATACAGATGGAACTCTCTTATCTTATAATGCATTCTTAGAAAAATATTAAATTAGCATTTCAATTAATGGCTATGTTGTTTTAGACCTTTTACAACAAGCTTGTGCACTTTAACTATAAACCAAATTCATATTGAGGATAAAAAGTGTGACCACAAATGGGTTACCCAGGCCTTTAACAAAAGAATATTTTGTAATTTTAGTACCAAGACAAGACATGACTTGGAGAGCTCCTTTCGAAAGAAACCTTTTACTTTCTGTGTGTCATGTCCCCTTGTACCCAAAATGAAAGAAACACATTTTAAGATGATATCAGATATTTATCCTGTGGGAGATTTTCTACATAGATGGTTTAACTTGGATCCAGAACCTTGCACTTTTTGTTCTCCAGAGAATAACTGTTATTTTATAACTGGATTTTTTCTATGTATTTTGAGGCAATGTACACAACTGGATATGCTTGAACACTTCCAGTGTGCTGCTGCTGTGAGCCTTGTCATTTTGGTCTTACAATGTTCATATTAACCTGCTCAACATGATCCTGGTGTTTTTATTTTTCACTATTTTGTCTGTTAAAAAAATCCTATTCCTAATAAAGAGCCTGGCTTCAAATTCTCTCCTGTAACCACTAGAATCGTGAGCTTCATTTGAGTGGAGCTAAAGCGCTATGGGTGACGTCAAACTTACTTAGTCCACTTCTTTATACACGCACGCACACTTCCGTTTAATCTGTGAAGCCAGCATCATGTATCAATATTCTCGCATGATGCATAGTCAGTTTTAATTTGTCATGACTTTTCCATGACTGTACAAACCTTGATTTGAGCTGCGTTTTGAACAACTTTCATTACTCACCAATGACATTCAAACTATTTTGTGTTTGTGGTTTTCAGATTCTAGAATGTGATGATTTCATACTCCCAGATGGGGGCAGGAGTCAGATTTCCATTTTAATTACTCTGTACTTTCATAAGAAACATCCAAAAGATAAATTCATAAATGTTGAACTTTCATTTATATTCAGGAAAAGAGATGTCACAAAAATTTCAAACAAGATTTTGATACTATGGAATGGACTCGATACTCAATACTGATTCTGATATCATGATGATACAGCTCAAGGTCATTCTAAAGCTATGCAGGAAAGGTTCATTCTGTCCTGTAAATGGTGTCCTGTGACGTTTAGTATGTCTGCATGTGTTTCTTGGCAGTTTCCATGATGATACAATGCACACTTAAGCAAACACCTCCAAAAAAGATTTAAGATCATCTGAAATCTCAAGAAAAAATACAAAATGTATTTAAACAACTTTTCAAAACTCAGATGTAAGTCTAACAAGGGGAACAGTGCGTCAGACAGAACAGTACTTCTCAAGGGAAAATTTGATGACATCAGTAGGCAAAGTGACAATATCCACCCACCTGACCATCTTCTTGTCCTTGTTGTCGTCCTCCTCTTCCTCGTTCCTCATCTCTGCTCCTGTGGTGACTGAAGAGTTGAGCTCTTTTTGCACACTCAGGGGGCCTTTTTTTGGAATATTTTTCTGCAAATACATAAAGCTACAGCTATAAAAAAGAAGCATGACACCAGAATTACACAGGCAATTAAAGAGACAAAAACATGCTCTGTGAAGATTGAATGTTTGTGTAAGCCCAGGTGGTAATCATAAGGATTTAAAGGCCCTGTACTCTATTTTTACATGTATTTGAGTAAAATGTGTCTTGTCTCAATACAGATCTATTGTATAAGCAGCTCTTGAGGTCAACAGGTGTCTGTTATACGATGTCTACTAATTAGAACACATTTTATTGTCAAAGAATCAGGAAGTCTGTATTAGCATGCTAGCTGTTGCTAGCTTTACCAACATCATAAATTGTGAAAAGCACTAAACTTGTCATGGTAATAATAATAATAATAAAGATGTTCTGAATGCATAAGGTAAGTGAGGAATAACGTTGCACCACTGCAAATGGTTTAAAATTAACTAGTTCTGTTTTTCAAGTTTTTAAGATGAGTAATAATCAGATACAGTGCCTTTAAAATAGATTAAAGCGGATTAAAAAGTGTCAAAATCTACAGGCCAGGTCCAAAAATGTCTGCTCTCGAGACCCTCCAGCTATATATGGGGCAAGACCAGACAACTCGACTAGTCTAGTGTCTAGTGTTTTATACCTTTCAGAGACTCTCTCTGCTCTGCTCTTCCAAACCTAAATTTACTATGGATTTGATAAGTTGGCCTCTCAATACAATTGACATCTTCTTTTCGACCAGGAACTCAAGTCCAGGGGGAACCTGTTTGCCCCGGTCCATGGAGGACATAGAAGACATTTACCTATTCAGAACCAAAGACTTTTGCTGATTGGATTAGGCAAGGCCCTGATTTTTTGGAAAATCTGAATTACTGAGGCAGCTGTTCAAAGCCCCACTTGGCTGCCCAGAATGACTGAATCGAGGGGCAGAACTGTGAGCACTCGAACTTGTGACTATGGGCCGGGTTGCCCTCCCCAGTAGCTCCAGTCTCAAGACTGGTTGGTATCAATTCCCTTGGAGATTACAGCAGGGAGACGCTCTCCCCTAAATACCCCTCGCAGCCTCGCACACCCGGCCGGTCGGGTCTGTTGTATCCAGCGCTCAGTGGCTGCAGGATCCAGATGGCTGCTGCCTACTTTGGGTTAACTCCATGCCTGTCCCCTACCCTGTTGCTAGTCCTGTGAAATGTTTGTACTGTGTTTTGACTCTTTTTTTTTTTTTCTCCCCCTATCCTCATGTTACGCTGCAGTGTTTATTCCTGTCTGCTCCGTGTCTCCCAGTCCGGTCCAGTAGTCTCCCTCATGTATTGTATTGTATGTTTGTAATGTACGGACAGGGTGACAGGTCCAATTTCGATTCCTTTGTATGTCCATGTACATGTGAAGAAATCGACAAATAAAGGCCATTATTCATTGTGTTCATTGTGTCTTTTCCAAGGACACAATAACAGCTATGTAATGCTGGAAGATAGATCACCAACATAAACAGCAATGCAAAGGTTTTTCTTCAGTCAGAATAAAGTATATTATGGGATATTAACATGTCAAGAAAAGTTGAACAAGACATTCATAGAGATTTCCTTGTTTATAATATTGACCTTTTGAGAACACACTTCCTTGAGCATGCTATTCATCAGAGCTTTGCAAATTAGCATTAACCTTTTCGACTGTGTTTTACGAAAAAGGCAAGTTAAACAGATAAACATTAGTCTATTTAAGAATCACTTAAAGAACAAATTGTATTTAGACATTACAAAAACAAGAAAAATATTAAAGAAGAAATATTGCGCATTATTTGTATTGTTATAAACATTCAGTCCCTTTGCTTTGGTTGCTCATGTTTTTAGAATTTAAAATAATGTCTCTCTTCAGACAAGAAGCACCATGTTTCTTCAATTAACAGCCACCAATTAGGGTTTGTAACTTTTTCCAACACACTAACAGAAACATGCAGCTGTATGCACATGATTTGACTGATGATTATCTACTTGTGCGGGAGACCTCTAGACTGTTACCTGTGATATCACAAAATGGGGAATTTCAAAATTGTGTGTTTTAATGGAGCTCAGAGGAAGCAGATGTACTAAACAAGGATTTGTCTAAAGTGTGTGAATAATGCCTACTACAACTCCAGGCATGTTTTTGATGAGGAAACAATGTTAGAACATGGTTCAAATCTCAAAAAGTGCATTTTGCATAATTCTTTAGACAAAAGCTCAAACCTTCAAAGGCAGTTGGGAGAGGAAGGCTATCCCGGGCACTTGAGGAGGTGGAATGGCCCCTAGACCCTGGACGGGCCCTGGATGTGGCTCTGGGGGTGGGTCTGGGGGTGGGTGGGGCTCCAGGGGTTGGTGGGGCTCAGGTGGTGGGTGGGGCTCCAGAGGGGGTCGGGGCTCCTGGGGGCCTGGGACAGGTCTGACCCCTGGCGGAGGAGGAGGAGGAAGGTCTAGAGCTCTGTGGCTCACGTCCAGCCAGTCTGTGTCAGAGGGACCTGGAGACAACACAATGTCACAGTGTAATATTCACTTACAATCTTTACATAAATGTAGCATGTCATGTGCTCCTCAAATCAAATTTAAACACAAATACAGACATTAGTACTACCTACAAGTCTGTCTGATTTTAATATAAGCACTGACTACTGATCTTACAAATAGGGGAAGCTCATTTCATTTTCTGTCTCATATCTGACCATATCAGCAATCATATACTGCCTTCATCTACATGAACGTACCATCAAATATAATTTATCGTAAATTAGTTTAAATTAGAACAAATCTTTTAATTTGCCATTTGAAAGATTGCATAATTGTTTTCATTTTATTTTCAACTAACATTAATTCAGTTTTATAGTCTCTTTTATAGTCTCTCCATAGCCATAACAGTTATCTATGCCATTCTATTCCAGGCTGTGCCCAAACCTCCTTGTTAAAGCCTGATCTCGTCATGTTTCAGAGGCTAAGCAGGGCTGGGCCTGGTTAGTACTTGAATGGAAGATCACTGGAAATATCACATACTACAGTGGGGCAGCAGTGTCAAAACTTGTGTCCTCAGGCTCAATGTTATTTTCTATTTATCTGCTCATCTTTTCCCGTCTAGACTACTGCAATCACATCGCTCTGGCTTTAGCTTCCCTTCACTGGCTGCTTGTGTGTTTTAGAATTGATTTTAAGATTTTATTGATCATTTTTAAAGCTTATTTAGGTCTGCACCAAGTTATATTTCAGAACTTTTGTCCTCACAAAGCCCTCCCACAGAATTGTTTTTTAAAGCGCTTTAAAAAGATGTATTACTGTTGTTATTATTATTATTATTATTATTATTATTACATTTCACAAATTGATTAATTGACCAGTCCTTGGACCGAGTCAAGTCGCGGCGTGGAGCCAAGCCACGTGTGGCGCAGTGCCCCGGCCCTGGCCCCGGCGCGATCCTTTCAGTCCTTTCGTCTGCGGACACTCGACAGTCTACGCGGGCACGCTTTCGGGCCCGTACTGACAAACAGTCCTGGTTTAGTACTCCTCACTTCTTCTCCGTGCACCACACACCCCCCTCTCCTCACTTCTCCGTGCATGGAATCTTTATACTGTGTTTCTGTAGAATAAGATGCTTTAATAATCATAAAATACTTACTGAGGAGTGGATTGTTTCAGACGGAGCACTACTGAAGGCCTAAGTGTGAAATGCACGGTCTGACACTGGTGTTACCTGTCCAGTGGTGTGAAAGGCTGGGGTAGTACCTGTCCAGTGGTGTGAAAGGCTGGGGTAGTACCTGTCCAGTGGTGTGAAAGGCTGGGGTAGGATAACAGCCCGAAGACCAGGAGCAGAGCCAGGAGACCCAAGACGAGGCTCCTCTGCAAACGCGACAGCTGCTTCCACTTCTGAAACACCCCAAAAAGAGATTAAAATGTAAAAAAAAGATCTCACATTTAACTGTGTTTGATTAAAGGGATTTGGAAATGCTCGGTCCACCCAAGCAAATCAACACAGCAGCCAATCCGATAATGCCGCCTTTAAGATGGAAAGTGAAATTAGCGAGCGCTGATGAAACGATCTGATGCAATGCTGTTCTAATCTAAACTAGGACAGATCTTATAACCGTGATTATGCACATTAGGATTCTACTGAAGTCCATTTGGTGCAAAAAAGTCTCCATTACCTAGAATGAATAGAGCATGTTTCAGTATGTGCATGATCACAAGAAGTACATCAAATAGGCTAGACTGCTTCAAACTATTTGTGAATACTAAACAGCTTTAAAATTTGTACTAGTGTGTGACAATTAGGGCTGTTCATGCATATTTAGGCAGCTAGATGGGTAAAACAAAATAGCAGCAAATATCGGTGTGATATTTGGCAGATATGTGGGTCTATCTCTAATTTTAGTATCCTGTCAGCACTCATTCCTGTTCAATGTTTTCCACTTCTCTACTTTTGGAAGAGCTATTATTTGTTTATCACTTTTTATCTATACTGTATTTTTGATAGTGTCTTTGTTTCTTTGAATTTGTGTTTACAGAAAATAATAGTATTCTGTGGCTTATCTGAGTGTATCATTTATTAATATAGAGAATGCAGAGACATACTTTATACAGCTGTAGTGTTATGACAAACTAATAAAGTTAAAGAGACAGTTTGGAATTTTGGACATAGGGCCTCATTTCCTTGTGGTCCAGAGTGTTGGAGACGTGTGGAGACACTTTTTGAAATATTCCATCCAGTCCTTGTATTTGCAGAGGTCACTGGTGTTAGACTAGTGCATGTCAATGGTCATAGTTCTACTGCCACTAAAAACAGTCTTACCCACTCCACAAAACACCTGAAACAAATCTATTATTACACCAGACTGTCCATGTGAATATCTGTGTTGATACTTTGTCGGTAAGATAGGTGCTGGGTGATACCAGTCCGCCGCTGCCAAGTTTTCTATCAGGAAGTACAACTCACTGCTGCTGCTCACACAGAAATCCTTCAAATACAAGGCCGGTTTTACCTCTAAAATTATTGTATCGACACAGACATTCACATGGACAGTCTGGTGTAATAATAGATTTGTTTGGGGTGTTTTGTGGAGTGGGTAAGACTGTTTTTAGCAGCAGGAGAACTATGACCATTGACATGCACTAGTCCAGCACCAGCGACCTCTGCAAATACAAGGACTGGATGGAATATTTGTCTCCACACGTCTCCAACACTCTGGCTCACTAGGAAATGAGGTTCTGTGTCCAAAATTCCAGACTGTCTCTTTGAAACTCAATTTTCATAAGACCCAATTTACACTGAAATGAATCCGCCAATGAATCACCATATCACTGTACCGAAAACGATCTGCATCCACACATGTAATTTCTGTGTCCGCAATCCTTCCTTATCCACACAGCTTTGAGCATATGTGTTTATGTTTTACAGAAACGAAACTTAAAACTGCATAGCTAATTTGCATGAACTGAGCGCTCAAAAAACAACTTGCTATTGTGCGCTGATGTGGTTCAGCTTCTGTTGGACTAAAGGACACGACTCTGCAATATATGTGTTCTTTCTGAAACAGAGGGATGTTCTGCTGATGGTGAGTCTGTTCTGTGCTTCTGTCGCATTGGAGATGGTTCATGTGAAACTTTTCAGAGATTATATGTCATAGGCATAGACCATAATATGACTATACTCTAGCCTCTTAATGTTTTGGCAGTGAATTAGCTACTTCGCTGCGCACAGACCTACATCAGCGTATCAGTGTTTTTAGGCGTCCACACAGTGTAGGATCAGATCTGTCCTCAGATGAATTCAAGGGAGCTGGAGGCACCAAATCGTTCTGTCTCTGGAGCTGTTTTCAATCAGATTAGTGTGAACGAACACTGCATCCACAACGAAAATGATTCAAATACATACTCGTGTGGACGGGGCCTAAGGAAGACTCAATATTCAATACCAATCGTGAAAATGTAATAGTTTTTTTTTATTAGTATTACTGATATTATACTAGTTCTAATATCAAGATAATCAAAAACTATTAAGAAAGGTCAAAACATTTTCATTGTCAGTATTTGTTCAAAAAGTCTGTAGTTTTGATCATAATGTTAGAATCATTTATTATCTAGGTATTGGTTTGTTAGAAAATCCTATTCATGGGCTTTAGGTTCCATTTTACCATTCAAAAGAATATTTAGTTTTATATTGTTAATCACTATGGAAACAGCAGCAGTAGAGTTCAATCAGTTCAGCTTCCCGGTGCAAGCTGCAGCTCTCTGAAGGAAGACATTAAGGAGGAAGTGGACTGATTGAATGCACTTTCACTAATATACATAACTATAGATGTATGTATGAGTGAGCATAATTACAAAGCTCCTTCAACTGTCACTCACACATCACTAAACCTGTCCGTCTCACATTTATTCAATTACAAATGTTATGATGGCTCAAAATTACTTTCATCATTCTTACTGTGCGCTATTGTCACCTCGCCACAGATCTCACCAGTAACATAGCCTGGGGGCATCACTTGCTTGTTTAACGCTATACTGTGGAACATTCCAGGCAATGTAATAACATCTCCACAGAGACAAGCAAGAATGCAGAGAAGTTACATGGTGCTCCTTTAAACTACTACGCCACAGAACCTTCAATATGCTGTATTCATGCTTAGGTCACAAAACCAGAAAACGTTTGGAAACATGTACTGTAGATGACGACTTCCTTTGGGCTCTGTTGGAGAAAGTAAATCTAGGAAAACTGAGGAAATGGCCCAGTGTGGTATAGGATTTTGACCCCGCGGTGAGGTGATCCTATTATGGTATATTGACCCCCCCCTATGAAAATCTACATTTTATTCATAAAGTACTTGAATTCTATAGAAAAACTTTGAATATGAATACTATATCTGCAAATTAAAACATTAACATATTTAAAAGTGTGAACTCAGATGTATTTTTTATGTCGATTTTAAATTTTGAATGTTAAAAATGACTAAGTTGTTTAAATATATATTTTACTTAAAATGAGATAGTAGTTATTAATTAGTTAGGTAATAAAAGTGATGTATAATGACTTGGAATCTTGTTAAAATAGGCAGGGCTGATCAATTGAGCAGTTAAATAGGGGATAGGAGAAGATTTGTTAAATGGTTTCTGTAATCAAAAACTTCACTTAAAATTACATGTGGATTATGTGAACATAGCAAACTAAAACCCATAACAATGTGAAATACAATATAAAAAGTGACAAGATTGCTATGTATATGTAATTTTAACAATATAAAACGTTACATTTACACAAAATACCGAGTCGTTCTCCATCAAAACGTTCCTTAAAATACCTTAAAAAAAGTGAATATGTAGCAATATATAATAAAAGTAAATGACATGAGAAATAATGATCATATAAGTAACTACAAAAGAAAAAATAAGGGGGGGGGGGTCACTTTACTATAGTGGTATGTTCACCCCGAGGTCAATATACTATGGGGGTCAAAATACATCGGTCAAAATACACCGGTTTTCTTCAACTAGATGTCATTGCATTCATGTTTTTTCCTTTTATAAAATGCCACTTAATTTGTGTATTAAAATTTGTCTAATAAAAAAAAAAAAAAAAGATGTCATTGTAGCGTTCCGTTATGTTCGGCAGATCCACAGTTCCAACCAGCTGCCTGTGAGTGACGTGGAAGCTGCGATTAGAGTCCCGTCCCCCGTGGAAAGCTTTGGTAGGCTGTGAAGACGCTGCTGCTGAATCCACAGTTTTAATATGGATGTTCACTACACTGGAAGTCATCATCTGCATGTTTCAAAAATCTTCTGGTAAACGTGAATAGAGTCCATAACAATAACAAAGAGGGACTAAAAACTAGAGGGATTGCTTTTAAAAATACATTCATTAGTCATTCATTAGTCATTCATTAGTCATTCAGTTTCTTGGAGCCAGATCACAGTATAGATTTGATCACTGTTCATGTCAAAGTGATTACCTTTGTATAGTCTTGAAGAGGGAACTAAAGTCATCTGCTTCTAGTGCAGCAGTCGACTAATAAGCTGCTGATCGATGAGTACTTGTAAATAATGCATTAATATAAAGACAGATTCAACTGGTGAATCACAAGTTTAATCTGTTTTTCTTTTTTTTACCGGGAAATGGCCCAAAATACCAAATCTTCAGCTAATGCACTCACTCAGTTCTCCTTCTGCTGTTGTCCCATAGAAATGTTTATATTGTAAATCAAATGATAAGTTGACAAATACAACTTTTTGTGGACTAAAAGACAGAGGGAGTGGCACCAGACTGACATTCCACTTTATAAAACACTGGACTTACTAGGCTTACAGCTGCAGCACAGTACAGGGACAGTGCACAACACATTAACCAAGACAAAAGTCATAGAAAAGATGCTAGTGCAGGTTACAGCCTGGATGCTCATTTACATGTGTAGTCCCTGAGCGGGCTGGAAATACTAAATACTAAGTACACATTCAGTGTATAGAGATAAAGTGACCAAAAATAAATTAAAAACAGACATTACTTAGGGTTACAGTGTTGAAATAATATTCTAAAAACAACATACACCAGACACACAACCACATGCACTCATAGCTCCTTCCACCCTGTATCAAGGCCCAACATTTGCACACACACACATTCTATATTCTACTCATCTGTAACAGAGATATGCAAAAATATCAAAATATCAATATATCGTATTGTTGAATGTGATGATACAGTATCGATATCTTGGGCTGCTGTAGCGATATGTCGCCAGGAGTATTTTTGGAATATTTTACTAAATTTTTTTTTTTACATTGCTTCAGTTTTGTTGCTTGTTCAGAGGAAGGAAACTCGTTTTGATGTTTAAAATGGCTGTGTTTCATATGAACTTTGCACAAGAAGTGGTTAAACAAAGACTTTTAGGGTTCATTTATATGATGACGGACTGAGCAGTAGACACAAAAGTGGCGTGACCTCTTCACTTTTTATTCAACATTTAGACAAGCGTTTTTGGGAGGAAATCTGCTGCATACGGTGACGCCAAAGTGTGTGAAATTGGTATATTTGTACTTAAAGCAACAAGGACGTCTTTGGACATACGGAAGTTTTGACGCCACACATTTTCATCAGCTACTCCTTCCACAAAGTTGTCCCATCATCAACTGGTTCTCCAGGTCTCGTCCATATCCGTCTGACTCGCCTGTGATGAACTGGTTCATCCAGAATTTGACAGAGGTGATTGCAGATCCTTCTCTGTTCACTAATAGTATCTCTACAGATCCTCTGCATTTGTTGTTTTGCCTCCTGTAAGTTTATTAGAGCTGCCAGAGAAGCTTGAAGGTCCAACACATGGAAATGATCCCACATGTTTGTTTCTGTGTACTTTATGTATGTGTGACATAAACATGTACAGGACGTGAGCACATCTGACCAGAGTTTTGCGTCTTGGGCAGTGCAGACGGAAATGCTACGGCGGAGCGTATTCAACTTTTCCACTCTGAAGGGTAGTTTCAGCATTTTTAAGCCCCAAAAACACTGTCACCGTCTAAACTAAAGGCACTTCGAATAAAATAATTAGTCGTTTTTACTCGCAAGCGTTCTTGTAAACAGGCCCTTAGTATCACAGCCATGATTTAGCCTTTATTTTTTATTAAACTATATCAAATCCATTTGAAATATACTGTATGGATTTGAAAGTGCACTGTATCGAGATATGTATCATATCGAGGTATGTATCGTGTCATAAACTTAATGATACCAGCCCTAATCCATAATGTGTACAAACATGTTTTGAGATCAGCCACTTCTTTGTCAGATGTGCAAACATTTGAAAGCCTGTGCAGGTTAGAATCTCTGTTGGTAGATTATTCCAATGACTCACAGCAGCAGAGGAAAAAGAGGATTTGGTGAGCGAGGTCTTGCAGTACTTAGTGTTTTTTGTTGACTGACACAGAGCAGAGCTACAGGCTTCTCCTGTATGAAACATGAGCCAGAGTCTCTCACATTCAACAACATCACACCTGAGTGCACATTCTTATCTACTCACATCCTCACGCCTTCACAGTATCAGCAGCAGTGACAGAGGCAGCACTGAACACAGCACTCTCTCCCCACAGCCACAAGCTCTCAGGTCTGATACCCCGACAATTGTCACGGTCGGTCTTCTGGGTATTCAGTAGCTTGACCTGAGAATCACTGCAAAGCAGAAAATGACAGTCAGCAGGCAACAGGAAAGCATGGAGGAGATGGTCAAATACTGAAGTTTGGACACTAAAACAACCGCTGTGTGGAGGAGTGTAATAAAGGCACAGTAACCCATCTGATTTTAGTCTGATCACAAACGCAAGGCACAAAAGCAAGAAGAGACTTTGCAAAGCTCACCTAGTAGGGCTGGATATCCTGATACACACTTC
The DNA here is from genome assembly GCF_026225935.1 of Boleophthalmus pectinirostris. Lineage (NCBI taxonomy): Eukaryota > Metazoa > Chordata > Actinopteri > Gobiiformes > Gobiidae > Boleophthalmus > Boleophthalmus pectinirostris. The sequence goes on along the minus strand of NW_026571133.1, from coordinate 46,390,667 downwards.
GATACATAGGCCACGATACGATACATATCACAATACAGTGCACTTTCCATTTGAAAACAATTTGATATGGTTCTATAAAAAATAAAAGCTAAATCATGGCTGTGATACTAAAAGTCTTTGTTACACCACTTCTTGTGCAAAGTTCATTTGAAACACAAACATTTTAATCATCAAAACAGTGAAAATGTCAAATGTGTCACATAAATGACTTTCCTTCCTTTGAACAAACAACAAAACTGCTGTAAGCGCTGTAACAAAATAATTTAGTAAAACATACACACACAAAAAAAACATATTTTTTCGGACTATAAGGTGCACTTAAAATCCTTAAATTTTCTCAAAAATGGATTGTGTGCCTTATAATCCAGTGTGGCTTATGTATTAATTCTGGTTGTGCTTACTGATCTCGAACCAATTTAATGTGGCACACGGCGCTCAAAAATCTGTCAAAATGTTTTAGTATGACTTTGGTAAGATATAAAGCTTCACAGCTGATTGACTGTGGGAGCATTAAGGCTACCATAGTCAGGATCCTCGCAGAGCAAGTCGTGTCCTTTAGTCCAACAGACGCTGAACCGCATCAGCGCACAAGGAGCGAGATGTTTTTTCAGTTTATAGTTTATGCAAATGAGCTATGTGGTTTTAAGTTTGGTTTCTGTAAAATGTAAACAAATGTGGCAAAGCTGCATTAAACACATTATTACTCAGTGTATATCTGAGTCGTCCTCATAGGAAATATATATAAAAAAAAAAACAACCTTAAATGATCCAACTACATTCACATTCATAACACACATTCACCAAGACAGAGAGGCAATGCTGGGCGAGTTACACCATGATCTGCCAATGGATTGTGGAGCCTGGACTAAGGATCAGTCTCAAGTGTCGTCCGTTTGTTTCTCTTAATGCTCCTTATAATCTGATGCACCTTATGTATGAAAATAGATGAGACAATTCAACATCATTGATATTGCACCATATAATTCGGGGCGACTTATGGTACGAAAAATATGGTATATCGATACAGCAGCCCATGATATCAATACTGTATCATCACATTAAACAATATGATATACTGATATTTTGATATTTTTGCACAGCCCGCACACCCCTATCCCCAAGTAAAACTGCCACTGCCTATCCTCACAGCAGGTCCTCAGTGACCTGAATGGTAATGTGTTACGGCCACAGGCCGCCAGCTTCTCCTATAGCCATATCTGTTTAAGTCCCTGCTACTGATCCCTGTAAGCGTTCGTGCATGTGTGTGTGTGTGTGTGTGTGTGTAAACCTCCATCTCCAGACCCCTACTGTGATTGGTGGATTCAATTCAGCTGGCACCTGGTTCCTTTCCAGCTGATTGGTGTATCACCTTAACACCTGGGCCAATCGTGGACCTACATCTGCAGCAGCACGCCTATGAAAGGAGCCACCCCCTGCCACTCAGGGCTGCTGTTTTGCCTGTGAGCTGCATGTCACATTTGCTGTGTCTCTTTTGTTGCTCTTGTTAAATTCGATTGTGACTTAGTTTTGAGAGTGGTTTGTGTTTCTTTTGTTGTCATTTATATACACATTGTTGTCATTTATTTACACATTTAACTACTCTATTTAGAGCCTCTTTTTGTTAATTATTGGAAATATTCTCCTTTTGTTAGTTTAACCTTTACAATTATTTTAAATACCGTATTTTCCACAATATAGGGCGCACTCATAAGCCTCCAACCCCATCAATAAATGACCACGCGCCCCACAATCCAGAGCGCCCTATACACGAATCCACTCGGGTGTCCCAGCACGACTTCAGTAAACTACAAAGCTGCTCCACCCACAGAACACACAAACACACACGGAGCAGACAGCGACCGCACAGCGAAAAACACCCACAGTCACACTCATCACTCCACACAGACGAGGAACGGAACCGAAAAAGCGAGTGCAATGTGCCACTTCTAGACACAACTGAACAACTGAGTCACTGCGAACACGCCGACAATCCGTTGGTCCCAGACAGCCCCCTCCCTACACGCCACAACTGAACAAAGCCCAGAGTCACCGTGAACACCACAAACAAACAAAGTCCCACTCACCCATCACACTGTTGGGTTTTGTTTAAAGTCTGGTGCAGTTTATTGTGAAAAAAGTTCAAAAATAGACCATTCAATAACAGAACCCCCTATAGTGTGGAAAATATGGTAAATTACAACTTCCATTTTACCATTTTACACCTTGGTTCTTTTGTTACTTCCCCTGTCCCTAGTAGAGCTGGATCGTAACATAGTGTATTCTTAAATTCCAGCAACAGAGGTTTGAAAACTGACAGAGATCATCTACTCTACAACTCTGGCACTTCAAGCAGCATTTGTGCACTAAACTAAACAGTGCCAAATTAGCTACAGGCTTCACAGAGTCAGAACAGAACAGATAATACAATTCAACCAAAACAGTAGAACAGTTGCTTCCTGAAGTTTTTAATTTTATCTTATTCATCTTTATCTATTTATTTAGATTGGCCAGGTCTATTCTATAAACCCGTACTATCATGGCATTCTTTACACTTTCCTCTCCTTTCACCTCCCTTTGATTTTTGCCGGAATTTGCACCCCACTAGAGCAGGGCAAGTTTGCATTCAGCACAGCAGCCGGCATCAACAGTTCAATCGGAAAGAAGGAAAAAAAGAAAACTGCATTATTTTTGTTCTCCTGAGTAACAGTCCCAAACAGACAGAGAGAGGGGGGGGGGGGGGGGGGGGAGAAAGAAAAAGTACAAAGGACCAGGAGCAAACCGCATATTACACAGACTATGAGGAGATTATCCCACTGCGGACATCAGGTACACACACACATGCCTATACACACACCTAGACATGCATATACACACACATATACACACACGCATATACATACATACAAACACACACACACACACACAACACACACACATATACACACACACAAAAGAGCAAGAAAAACACTGCAAACAGGTGGGGAGAGAGAGAGAGAGAGAGAGAGAGAGAGAGAGAGAGAGAGAGAGAGAGAGAGAGAGAGACAACAAAGAAGGTAACAAAACATCAACTAATAATATAGTTCTGTAACTGTCGTATTATTTAAAAGTCACGGATCTATCTGGAGGCACTGGCACGTCTCTACCTTGACTAGTTTAACACCTGCATGTTGTGGGTTGAGTGTGGTGAACAGGTGCGTGTGGTGGACAGGTGCGTGTGGTGGACAGGTGCGTGCGGTGAACAGGTGCGTGCGGTGAACATGTGGTGAACAGGTGCGTATGGTGAACAGGTGCTTGTGGTGTACGTGTGGTGAACAGGTGCGTGCGGTGAACATGTGGTGAACAGGTGCGTGCGGTGAACATGTGGTGAACAGGTGCGTGTGGTGAACAGGTGCGTGTGGTGAACAGGTGCGTGTGGTGAACAGCTGCGTGTGGTGAACAGGTACGTGCGGTGAACAGGTACGTGCGGTGAACAGGTGCGTGCGGTGGACAGGTGCGTGCGGTGGACAGGTGCGTGCAGTGGACATGTGGTGAACAGCTGCATGTGGTGGACAGGTGCGTGTGGAGCTGCCCCTCACCCTCCAGCAGGACTGCCTGCGGTGTTTGCCATTGTTGTAGGCGCGGCTGTGGGGGTCAGACAGGGTCACCGCGATGAAGTCCTTCCTGGAGGGGGAGTACATCCTCAGCTCGGAGCTCTCCCGCCCTCCTCATAGACACAGCCCTGGAAACACAACAGCACAACAGCATTACAGGGGACACACTCTCTCAAACTCACTTTGAACTAGGATCCAGCTTTTTCAGTTTCAATACCGATATCAGTACATTTATTTTAAGTATCTCCCGATACTTGATATTAACCCATACCAGTTTAGGGACAGAAAATGACACTTACTTCCTTAAAACACAGTTAATTTATTACATGAGATCCAATTGTGTTGTGTTACTGTTGTTTATCCTTCAATAACTAGTGAACAGTTTTGCATGAGTAAAAGTTCAAACATTAGGCCTCACTCTTGCATCCAATTAAAGGCCAAACCATGATATCAGTTGTATCGATATCAGAGAGCCAATACCTGATCCCACTAATTTTTCAGTATATGTGCCGATATCTGATACCAGTATCGGTATCGGTGTCTCCCTACATTAAAGGGTTCTATATTACGCAAAAATGACTCTTGTGCGGATTTAAACCATGTTATATTGAAGTTTCCTCCTCAAAAACAGACCTGGAGTTGTGTTTTGTTTCATTCATACATGTCTGAATAAATCTTTATTATTAGTCTGTCTACATCTTCAAAGCTCAAAATGCTCTGTTCCACCTTGTGATGTTGTGTAGTGGTTACCAGAATCACACACTTTAAGACGAGTGGGTCTGGAGCTGTGCCCTGTCTCCCTGATTTCAGAGACCATGACTGACAGGAGGATTAACCAGTCAAAGAGACACATGCACCGTTCACATCAACAACAATCACAGATCATCACAGATTTTTACAGAATCAACAAACCACCAAATTATGACTTATCTCAGGTAAAAGAAGTTAGATATTTTGTCTAAATGTTCTGAGAATTTTGGAGAGGAGATGTCGTCCACATTTGAGAGACACTTATACACGTATAAAATTAGGACAGAGGTTTTTCACACTCTATTGTCCAGTTCCAGTTCCTTGATTTGAAAACAATGTAGAAGAACTGGTTAGACAAATAGGTAGTTTTTAAGTTAACAGCTTCCTTTTATCTTAAGTTCAATAGAGATGGGCTAAATAGCTAAAATGACTCAAATGAAGTTTAAAAACACAGTGGAGCACACTCTTTATTAGTAGTTCTGTAGTATTAGAAGAACAATGTGTGTCCTGCTTGAGAGAAGAACTCAGCCTAAATGTGCAGGGTTTGTGTGTTAAACATGTGAGAATGAAACAAAACACAAGTCCAGGTCTGTTTGTGATGAGGAAACAACATTAGAACAGAGATCAGAAAATAGTGAAATATGGGTCCTTTAGTCTTAACTGTGTTGTCATGGTGTTCCTCAATCGTTTTGTAAGCTGTATTTTTATTGATTCATGCTTGTTTGAGTAATCCTGTATTGTCCTGCATGAGACTTGAGTGCTCAGTAAATATCTGTTTTCACTCCTCCCCCTACTCTTTACTTTACTTAGTTATTCCAAATATTCAGGCTCCAAGTCATATGTGTAGGGTTCAGAAATGTCACATAGCCTGTTGCCAACAATGAAAAACTAACATTTTGAACAGGAAGTCTATGGACTGTCTTAGATCAAAAATGTGTTTTACAAAGAACAAAATGCAAAATGATTATCAGAACGTTTAATACTAAATATTCAGATAAAAGCACCATATTCCTTAAACTGGAGACAGACTGTGTTTGAAATCATATCAATTCCAATCATTCTGACTATTTTTAATTAGTTGAAATTTGCAAGTAATAGATTGATCATGAAGCATACTTAAGAACGTATTTAAGGTACAGTGACCCCTTACTGGTCAAAGCTCAGAACCTCCAGATTTCCCTCCCTGAGCTGCAGAGGCTGCACTAGCACTTGGCTGCAGATGCTGGGATTTAGGTAGAGACCATTAAGATCAGAGAGAGACATTTTTAAATCAACTGGATTTCAAAATTGAAACACCCTGAGGATCATTCTGCTTTCTGATAATCATCTTGAGAACCAAAACACCAAATTATAACAAACAACTCATGTTGAATGCTTTTATAATTCAAAATGAATCATTACCAGTTATTCTAGACACCTCATAACACACAGAGCAGGGCACAAGGACTGGCCCTCTGCAGGAAATGTTTTGTTTTGTTTTGTTTTGTTTTGTTTGAGATCCCCATTAGTTACTGAAATATCAGTAGCTATTCTTCCTGAGGTCTCCTCAAATTCATTACATACATTTTATTGTATAATACACACACACAATAACAAGACATGAAATGTATAGTAAAAGTAATAAAAAAATTTTAAAAATAAACAACTAATTAAAACAGATAATATAAATAACAATAACACATAAATAAACAGCAACTAAATACTGTGTAAAAAAAAAAAAGAAAAGCTTTAACTTTTTTTAGAATAAGTTTTTGTTCTTTTCAAACAACAAGAACACTGGCAGTGCATCACATTCAACTCTGGCTCAAAAACCAACAGTACTCTGCATTTGATTGGTTCTGCACACAGGAAGCACCACTTATATTTTGGCTTTGACATGTTTCATAATTGTGGCTATCTGAGAAAAAAGTTAATTTGTTATCAATTATTTCTGGGATTTTGGATAAAATTATATTTCTCATAAATGTTAATAAATAGTCTTTGAGTCTGCCTTTTACAGTCAGCTAGACCAAATCATTGTGCTTTGTTATTACATTGGTTCTGTTTGGGCAGCTCAAATCAATCCGGGCTGCTCTATTCTGAGCAACTTGTAACTTGTACAAGTCACTCTCACATGTCTTTGACCAAATGACACACGCATAATCCATCTGAGGAAGAACTAATGACTGTACTAGAGTCCACTATTACACCCAATAATTGTATTTTTATTACTTGTTTAATTAAAATGTGAGAGCTGAAGTGATGAGAACGAGTCTAGTGAATGGAGATGTATACACTTCCTCCTGCATTACGTAACTCAATAAAAACTGCATGGAAAACTAAACAAATGAGCGAGGTGAGCAAACCTAAACAAATGCAAAACTACAGTAGGTCATTTTTAATAGAAGCAGAAAAAAATACATTAAAAAAAAGCATATTTTTGTCAATTCAGTTGTGTTTGTTGCTCTTAAAAACTTACTGAACTGAATTACATAAAACTGCAGTCTAGCATGAGTCTCCACAAACCTGATTCTTATTTGGCCTAGAGCAGTGCCTCCTGCTTGTTTCCATGGAAGTGTTGTTCTTTGGCTGTAATAACCCACAGTATGGCAAAAACTTTCTGTTTTCTGTGAACTCATGCAAGTGTCCTGCCTCTTCCTGAAAGTCAGGTGAACAGATTTTCAAAATAAAAAACTGCGACTTTCCTGGTTTGGGCTGCTTGGTAATATGAAAATTGTGACATGAGTGTGTAAGTAAGGAAAATTTTTCTGCACTCTGCACTAATATGAGTCAGTTTAGTCACATTTTCTTTGTGTTTTGGTCATTTTAAAGCAGCTTTTCTGTATTTTACAAACAAATGAAAATTTATGCCTCTCTTTACTGTTGGAAGTGATCAGATTGGTGAAAAATAGGGACACCTGAGACATTTTTTTTATATAAAACTGGGACAAATCACTGCTTTTGGATAAATCTGCTGGGACAGGGGATACAGGTCTAAAAACTGGGACTGTCCCGGGTAAATAGGGACGTCTGGTCACCCTACCTGAAAGTTACTGTATCTTTAACAAACTGTTAGACCTTCATGTTCTTGATTGCTTGTAGGCTATAATTTTACAGGACATACAGTAAATGTCCTTGTAGTAACACTATTACTATGGGGACAGTACACTTTATACTGCACTGAGGAGTATCACAGTATCACATGTCCTCAGACTGTTGTCTCTGTCCAACACACACAGTCTTCTGTCATTGTGACGTGGATCACGTTCACTTTCTGTTCTGGGAAACACAACACCCTCAATACATGTTTCAGAATAAACTTCCCACAGGCTACAGCTCTTCATTCTTAATGTACACACACATAGAAGCAGCTCAGTTTAGCAACATTTAGGAACAAAAAGGCGCATTTGTTGTTGTTGTTCGTGATTAAACGTAGCGGAGCACAGATCTGCTCCAGTCCGAGTTCAGCGCAGTGTTTCGGGTTGTGGTTCGGCTCTTACCTCGGTGCACCTGAGCTCTGCAGAACGATGCTAACAGCTGAAGCTAGCCCCGTCCTCGCTCCTCTTTCCCCGGGTAAATGCGCTCTATTCAGCGGTGTCTCGGTCAGGAGTGTCCCGCCGAGCTGAGGGCATGAGCCGGGCCGTGTCACAGGACGGGCCGCCTCATGGACAGAAGAGCCGCGGGTTAGAATGAGAGCGCAGACAGCACCATGAATGAGACACGTACGAGGAGAACACAAATACAAACACGAGCGCACTGACCCACGGTCACATGACTGAACATGTGGTGAACAACGTAGACACGCACACCACTGGCTGTGCGCGCGCGTCTGTGGGGTGGTCCCTTACGCACAGGGGAACTGAGAGGAGAACTGTTAAACGAGTCGAATATTTAGAAGTCTTTTAAATCAAGGAACCTTTTGAAAGATGTGTTATATTTATTGTTATGTGTTTTACATATATATATATATATGATTTTATTATTATTTAATGTATATAATTTTTGTCAATTTGAGAGGATGGATGTGAGCACATTAATATCACGATAAGATATAAGACCTAACAAAATATAAGACTAATAATAAAAATATGTTGTTTATTGTTGTATGTATATGTGTATAATAATTTACCTTAATGTAAGAATATGTTTTTATAATGTATTGTGGATTCAAATTAAACAGTAAAAATGTCATATTATATTTATTATTTTGATAAGAAATTAGATTTAAAAACAATTTTTTGTATTACATGGAAATTCCACATTCACTGTTCTAAAGCGCTTTGGAATTACTATTATCAGCAGTCTGACACTTTCTGGGACTAAAGCTGTAAGACGGGATATTTTACTTTTGTGGAGGATTCACTGCTAACACATAACATGTTTAGATCACCTTTTATTGTTTGGAAAATAGTATAATTACAGAAAGTAGTGTACTCACAAGTTTTATACATTTCCTTTCGTTTTTGGCTCTTTGAGTCTCACCTTTGCACTAAGTCACTCCCCCTTCAGAGCGCTATCACAACACAATCAGTGTGCATCCCACTGATGAAACTACTGCACATCGCATTAGGTTTTTGAAGTCATTGTGTGCAGTTTTGTCTGATGTTTTTGTATATTTATAGAGATTGTCGTGTAAGTAAGTAAGTAAGTCTTTATTTATATAGACATTTTCCCCAAAGATGCTTTACACAGCATTATTCAGCATTATTCATTCACTCTATACCGTGGTGATGGTAAGCTACTATTGTAGCCACAGTTGCCCTGGGGCACACTGACAGAAGCGTGGCTGCCATGCCACACGGCGCTATTGGTCCCTCCGACCACCACCATCACTCACACACACACCACTTTCATACTAGGCAATGTGGGTGAAGTGTCTTGCCTAAGGACACAATGATTGGATTGATTGTATTTAATTGACCTTGACTATCAACTGTTCTGGAGACCTGGAGCATGTTTTGTGTTGATGGGGGAAACCGGAGCACCCGGAGGAAACCCATCCAGACACTGGGAGAAACATGCAAACTCCACACAAAAAGGCCCAGGCGACCCGGGGATCAAACCCAGAACCTTCTTGCTGTGAGGCATGAGTGCTAGCCATGAGTGTGGATGGAGCATTGCACAGAATCTCACAGCTAAACATAAGGATGCTTGAAATAGTGCTGAAATGTTTTCGATGAGGGAACAATGATATAACATGGTAAAAAATATATATTTTGCATAATACCCCCTCTTTAAATCTGGCTGTGTGAACTAAAGATGCTGATTTTATATTATATAGGACGTGACTGTTTCACTCATATTGACAGTCATGGTAAGATTCAGAGTTACACTGGCCTTCAACTGCACCACAATCCATCCTGTACACCTCCTGCAGATCTTTGCTAATTTTCTGACAAAAACATTTTATTTAAAATTGCTAACAAAACCAGCAAGAGTAACAACAGAACAATGTGATGGTACAAAAGAATGAATGCAAAAATGTTGTTTTTATCTTGTAGCATTTTGTTGTTTAAAGACTGATTGGTTCCACATTGATAAGATAAATACTCCATTTTACCTGTGTAATATCAGTCATAGTTTTACCAGGTTATGCTGTCAAGGTCCTATATCACACAAAAACACTTGTGAGCTTTACACCATGTCATAATGTTGTTACCTGATCAAAAACATGGAGTTGTGTTTTGTTTCATTCACACACATTTGACTAATCCTGCATTATTGGTCTGTGTACATCTCCAAAACTCAAAATGCTACGTTCCACCTTATGACTAAATTAAAGGTAAAAAGTAGCTGTTGACTTGAAAACTAGCACTTCATGAAATCACAAGGTGGAACAAATCGTTGTGAACTTTGGAGATGTTGTAGACGGCCGGCCCAATAATGCAAGATTACTCAAACATTTGTCAATGAAACAAAACACAAGTCCAGTTATGTTTTTGGAGAGATAACAACATTATACATGGCTAAAAGAGTCATATAAGACCTGTATGTGATCTTTAAACACAAAATGTTATTATCCATTTTGTAGCAGAAATGTTCGCCAAATTAGTGAATGCTGATACCAGTCATTTTGATTTTGATCCAGTAGCAGTTAATAGATGGGAAAGGAGAAATTCAATTTGTAAATTGGGCTGTCCATTACATAGGCCTGGTTAACAGGCGAGAATAAAGCCAAACAAATGTAAAGTTTTAAAATGTTTATTGATAATTCTTTGATTAAAATATGTCTTGCAGAGAGTGACCTGTAAGAGAAAATGAAATAAGTATAAGTGCATTTATTTAAGTAATTGTGAGTGAAATTAACTGTACTTTTGTTGTCTGCCTCAGGTGTTCCGCCTTAAGTCCCTTGGGAGCAGAACCATCTTGTTAGGAGGAGGGTGCACAAATATTTTAGCTCTTTTCTGTTTAGTATTTTTACATTATTAAAACACTAAAATAATAACTCGATATATTCTTGTACTTAGATTTGATTGAATATTTGTCAGAACTTTTTAAAGTCTGAAATGACCTCACTTAAAGGAGGCCTAAAAAAAATAAAAAAAAAAAATCACACACCTGATTGGATGTGTGATTTTCGAGGCAAGATGGCGCCGGGGTGTCTGGTTTGACCGCTTAGCTCTGCTCAGTTTTATTGGTTTTATATTGGTTTTAATGACTGTCATGAGGACCGTCGGTGCACCATTTGTGTGTGATCGCCCAGAACTGTTGACAATTGGACAAAATATCGATACATGTGAAATTTATAAGGCTAAAAGTAGGGTTATTTTTACCTGGCCAAATTCCCTGCCTGTCTCCTCTGCATGAATGCGCTCATACCAAGGAAGCATAAACACTGAGTTTATGCTTATGGCTGGTGCCCCTCACTGGACAGCAGGAGGAGGTGTGCACACTGCGCCCGCAGCCACCGCTCTTCACTCCGGGCTTCTGGTGGTGTGACACCCAGTAATCTCCGCCCGCTGATCCGGGTAGCTCCAGCGGCTTATAACTCCATTTCTGATGGGTACTCACCCGACCAGGTTTGTGCCTGGGAGCGTATTACCGCGGAAACTCTGGTTAACCATGTTGGTAGAACGGAAATGAGGCTGTCTGTGGAGAAAAAGTCACTATTATTATATCACATAGTCAGCATATGTGACAAAATATGAAAGTTCTTCTGCAACAGTTTTGCTGCTGCCCAAAGTCCTCAGGTTGGTTATTTAGAGCTGTTGTTTAAACAGCCAAAAGAACTTTTTTTTTTTAGATTTCCTGGCACCATTCAGATCGTCTTTAGGGTTAGCACTACCAGTGTGTACAATGCTCCGCCCATAAGTCTACATAACCCATGTTCTGTACCCAAATGTACAAAAGCAGGGTACAAAACAATACACTACAATTTCCCAAACCTGAAACAATGTGCAGCAGTTTCATTATAACATGATTAAATTGGTTATAATAAAGAAGCCATAAATGATTTAAAACAGTGTTTACCATCAGAGTTGCAGGTCAGCTCAGTGACAGCGTCCTCCACACGCCGTCTCTTTGGTGAAACTGATGATGTTTCAATGACCAGTTCTACAGATAAAGAAGTGAGCGTTATTAGTCTCAAGTTGTGTGGTAAAAAGTGTATAATATTCATGTTTGAGACTGTAGGTGATATTTTCTAAGTAAAGTAAGTACTGATAATGTAGTTGTAATAGTGAAAAACCTACTGTCACAGTCACTGCTGGTGGGGCCCCCAGGAGCAGGAGCCACATAGGACCTCTTCCTTTTTATTGTGGACGCTATGGGCTGGACCACAGACTGTAATAAGTGGGAGGGGCCCTCTAGAACAGGGACCAGCTCCTTGCAGCTAGCTGCCACTTCTACAGAAACAATAATAATATTAGTCACATTATTTAATATATTGTATTATATCATTACATTATTTCATTTGATAAAAATACACTGAGTGCTGAGGATGAAAAGAACCCAAATGACATCAGGCCTAAAGTGTCATTGTAATGAATGTGTAAACTGATCTTGAAGCAGCTTTAAAAATATTGAAAATTGGTATTTAAAATGTTACCATGACTCGAATTTAACTCCCCAATACTAACATAGTCCGTGGGGGAAAAACAAACTCTGTTCTTTTACTATTTAAAGAACACTCAGCGTCAAGAAATATTGCCAATATTGTATGTAAAAACTTTACACAAACAAATACTGATCATGAATTAACAAAAAAAGTCATGAAAAACCTACTGTCAGAGTAAGTGCTGGACTCGTGCCGCCTTTTTCTTTTCACTATGGCCTGAGCTAAAGGCAGCGCAGAGTGGCAGGGGCCCTCAGGAACAGGGGCCGGCTCCTCACAGTGGGAGGGGCTCTTGGGAGCAGGGGCCGACTGCTGACAGGAGGAGCGGCCCTCGGGATCAGAGGCAGGCTCCTTACAGACTCTCTTACCATACCTAGAAAAGGGAGAATTGATTAAAAATTCTGATTACAATTTGGATGTTTTTCATTACCTAGGCATGTTCTAACAAAAACAAAGTCACACATAGAGATGTGATTGTCTTGCCTGAAATATTTAACAGTTCAATACTGAAATCATCCATTTCCGTGGAGACAAGTAGGTGACAACACCAGACCAAGTTACATGTCAGATCTGTGGCTACAAAAAATTAAGTTTTTTTGTGCCCTCATTTTTGACGACAGCCCCTGACCCTACCCATGGTAATACACAGTATCATAGACATGTTTAATGCCATACTGTCAAAGATTCAAGGTAAAGCAATGACATCTCCATGGAGACGATGGTGAACCCCTCATCATACAAGCTACAGAGTGTATCTTGAAATCTGGCTTGGTTAATGTCCCTCACATTGTGTTCTGTTTCTCCTCCCATTTGCGTTTTCGTGATGGAGGTCCAGTTTACTCCTGATCAGAAGAAGTTGGTCCACTGATCTCCTCAGAAGATGTGGTCACCATATCTCCATCATCATCTGAGTCAGAGACCGTCTCCTCCTGAACCATAGAGTTTGTAGCGGCGCACGATAATGTGTAACACTCCGAGACACTAGAAGAGAGATTCAGGGTTAAACCACTTTCACCTGTAACTAAAGGTATTAAAAACTCTTTAATTTAAATCAAATATAGACTTTTGTTGTTAAATTAATTAGTTTAGTTGTATTGTTTTCTGGCCTAGTCTTGGTTTAATTCTGGTCTAGCTGTGGTCTAGTGTTAGTTTTGGTCCTTGTTTAGCCAGGTCTTGGTCTAGCTCAGCTCTGATCCTGCTATAGTCCCCTTTGGTTCTAGTTTAATCTTGGTCTAGTTCTGCTCTAGACTTGGTCTAGAGTTGGTCTAGACTTGGTCTTGTCCTGCTCTAGTCTTGCTCTAGTCTTGCTCTAGTCCTGGTTTTACTTCTGGTTTACTCACAAATCTGGATGGAGTTCCCGGAACTTCTCCAGATGATCCAGTGTGATGAACGGGTGTTTGAGGAGTTCTTCTGGAGTCACACGGTCTAGTGGTCAGCTTCTTTCTCTGGAGTGTACTGCAAATGAGAAAGCACACGTTAGGGATGTACAGTCCATACTCTTATTTGTCAAATTAAAATCAAGTAACTTCTTTAAAGTATAATTCATGTTTAAAGTTGGGACTAAATATCTGGACTAAAGGGGTGAGGGAGGAGGAGGAGGAGCAGGGATTATAAACTACTCAAAACAATTAGGGGAACACTTTATTTTTGGGATATCACAGACATATATTGGCACATTGGAGTTTTCCACCCAGCTAGTTTGCAACCTTAGCGACCTGTGAATCAATTTCACTGCCTTTGGCTCAATTGCAGTAAACAAGGTGTAGACAGGATTGTTAAAAACCTCCAAATCTGGAGTGAGTTACCTAGTGGTAGCCACGACGATTTTGTGCTCCTGACTTGCCAAATCGTTATTTCTTTCTTGTTTGAGGATTTTCTGATCATTTTGACTCTATTGCAAGCATAATGCGTTACCTCCAGCCTTGTGAAGTCGCACAGGCTGTCCAGCTGCTGGAGGATGGGTCATCTGTACGTCAGGTGGCCAGAAGGTTCAGAGTGTCTCCCAGTGTCATCTCCCGTACATGGAGTCGCTTTCGAGAGACTGGCCAGTACTCCAGGAGGCCTGGACAAGGCCGAATAAGGGCCACCACCCAACAGCAGGACAGATTTCTCCGTATATCTGCAATGCGGTCCAGGAGAAGCACTGCTAGGTCCCTTCAAGGAGACTTTCAGCTGGTCACTTGAGTACGCATTTCTGACCAGACTGTCAGAAACAGACTCCACGAGGGTGGCATGAGGGCCAGGCGGCCATTGGCAAGTTCGCCACTGGCGCCCAGTACTGTTCACAGATGGAATGAGGTTCACTTTAAGTGCATGTGACAGACGTGACTGAGTCTGGAGACGCTGTGGAGAGCGATATGCGGCATGCAACATCGTTCAGCATGACTCATTCGGTGGTGGGTCAGGTATGGTCTGGGGAGGCATATTTCTGGAGTGTCGCACAGACCTGCATGTGCTTAATCAAGGTACCCTGACAGCTGTTAGGTATAGAGATGAAATCCTCCCTACACCGGTGCAGTGGGCCCCGGATTTCTTCTGGTACAGGACAATGCCCGACCTCATGTAGCCAGAGTGTGCCGCCAGTTTCTGGAGGAAGAGGGCATCAATGCTGTGGACTGGCCCTCGTGTTTTCCTGACCTGAACCCCAGTGAGCACCTCTGGGACATTATGTATCGGCATATTCGGCAGCATCTAGCCACACCAGAGACTGTCCAGGAGCTTACCAATGTGCTGATCCAGGTCTGGCAGGAAATCCCCCAGGACACCATCCACCGCCTCATCAGGAGCATGCCACAACGTTGTCGAGAGTGCATACAGGCTCGTGGAGGGCATACCCACTACTAAAGTGGCTGTGCAATGTGCTGCGCTGCAAATTCATCATTTCTTCCATTGTCATTCTCTCTACAGTCACTTTGTTTTTCAACATCATTTCATAATTTGGTCCTCCAAAGGTTAATTTTTGTTCTTCTTGGCCATTTTGACGCTCCCAGTGTTCAGGGTACATTGGGAATTTAGTTTCAGTACAAAATTGTAACATTTGTACATTCAACATAGAGTTTGGTAATATAAAATACAAGTGTTCCCCTAATTGTTTTGAGCAGTTTATATATGAGCTTATATTTTTTATAGTGGCTGTGTAAAAACATTAAAAGCATACTAGTACTTACTTGGAAGACATTGGCCAGCGACGAGGTGGTGGGGGCGATCTTACCGGATCTCTACAGACAGACAGTTGTCAGTGAAGTCCAGGCGCATCCTGCCGGTTACCGTGAAGCTGTCTTTAGCCAATCCCTCACAAGTTTCTCACTCACTCCAAACTTTCTTTCTGCTGCTCGATTACAGTTTTAAATGTTCAGTAGGACAGAAGTACTGGTGCGATCGACTGACATGATCCAGACAGAAGAGCGGCTCTGCAGAGACAAGCGCAGTGACAGTGGTACAGGAGGAATGGGAGCAGAGGGCCCTTAGCTTTGCTAAAGTAGCCATCTAGCTAGTGTATTTAGTATTTATCTATCTAGTAGTGTATTTAGTACTTTGCGCATAGTTCAAATGTTCCATGTGGATTCACTACATTTTTTGTTAGAAGTTTTCAGTTTGGACATACACCGTGACTGTTGCTAAGTGGACCTATTGAGTTTGTTATTAAGTAGAAGAAGAAGCACATACTGCAAAGACGTACGTAAATGTTGTAGATAAGCGTTGTGCCATCGGCGCAGGCACAGCGCTGCTGTAGCCAAGTGCATCTTTTGAGTGATGCACTCTCTTGCAAACTTTGCAAACCTTGGCTGCGATCGAAAACTTGTATCTGATAACTTAAATCGACGATTTGTGAATAGAAGAGGCACAAGTCCGACAGAATTTCAACCAGACTTTGACTGACAACCTTCTGCATCGGACTACGAGACGTTTCTGAGGAACATGTGAGGTTTGTCACTTTCCTGGTTCATAGTTCTTATGGGTTTTCATCATGTTACTGTAAAAGCAATCATTAGCTCAGCAAATGCCCCTTTATCAATGTCTAGGTCATGTTTATGGTATATTTATTTCAAGAAATGTGAGCTCTTGTGCTTCTAATCTTCTAAATATCTGCTGTAGGTGTCATGTTTTTTCCAGTGACTCCACCTAGAATGAGTTCGGTTCCAGCGGTCACTTGACCAGACCAGGGCTTTGTACAGAGGCTCATGAAGGAATTGATTGCAGGTGTGTCTCATCTGCTCTGGGAGAAGCCACGCCCCCTGCCACACTCAAGCTCTAAAGAAAAACAAAAAGGGAGGGGGAGAAAATACAAAGAACCAAAATCCTATCATTTTCACAATGTAGGGTAAACCTAACTCCTGCTTAATGGTTTTCTGTAAATGTGTGTGTAAATGTGTGTTGTATTTTCCAACAGCTTCATAAATCTACCCCATCACCAAATCTTCAACCAATAAGGTCCACAAAGGATAAACATTCTAACATGAAGAATTGATCCACAACTATCAAGAGAAGAAAGACCAAAACTTAAAGGAGAACCACGATGATGCATTAGTGACACACTGAGAAAAAAATATAAAAACATAAGGAGCTTGTTCACTCAGACTGATTCTACAATTAAAATTAAAAATCGATTTCATGATGTCGATATTAGCATAAACAAAGAGATTCATGCAGTTCAAATACAAGAGATGTAATCTGAACATCTGTAACATTCAAACTGCACAAATCTCTCTGTCTATGCAAATATCTACATCATGAAATAGATTTTTCATTTTAATTCTAGAATCAGTCTGAATGAACAAGTTACTTATTAATGAATTACTTATTACTTCTGTTTTATTCATGACCATAACATTAGTTTGTGGAGTTTATTGGTTGAAGATTTGGTGATGGGGCAGATTTATGAAGCTGTGGGAGAAGACGACGCACATTTACACACACATTTACACACACACACTTAAACACACATTTACACACACATTTTGCCACAGAAAAGCATTAAATTGGAGTTAGGTTTACCCTGCATCGCGACAATTCTGGCGATTGTTAAAAGGGTCTATTTATATTTTAGGGCTGCCAAATCAAATTTGCATTTACATATTTTCTGTTCTCACCCTCCATTGGCAGTGATGCGGTCGCTGTAACAGACCATTGTGGTGAAGAGGGAGCTGAGCTGAAAGGCAAAACTCTTGATTTACCATCAATCTACGTTCCTCCCCTCATCTATGGTCATGAGCTCTGGGTAATGACTGAAAGAACGAGATACAAGCAGTCGAAATGTGTTTCCATCGCAGGGTGGCTGGGTGCTCCCTTAGAGATAGGGTGAGGAGCTCAGTCATACGAGAGGAGCTCGGAGTAGAGCCGCTGCTCC
The DNA here is from genome assembly GCF_026225935.1 of Boleophthalmus pectinirostris. Classification (NCBI taxonomy): domain Eukaryota; kingdom Metazoa; phylum Chordata; class Actinopteri; order Gobiiformes; family Gobiidae; genus Boleophthalmus; species Boleophthalmus pectinirostris. The sequence goes on along the minus strand of NW_026571133.1, from coordinate 46,372,948 downwards.
TCCACATCAAGAGGAGCCAGTTGAGGTGGCTCAGGCATCTGTTCTGGATGCCTCCTGGACGCCTCCCTGGAGAGGTGTTTCAGGCACGTCCCACTGGGAGGAGGCCCCGGGGAAGACCCAGGACACGCTGGCGGGACTATGTCTCTCAGCTGGCTTGAGAACACCTCGGGGTCCCCCCGGAGGAGCTGGAGGAATTGTGTGTGGAGAGGGAAGTCTGGGAGACCCTGCTCAGACTGCCCCCGCGACCTGGCCCTGGATAAAGCAGAAGAAAATTAATGGATGGATATTTTCTGTTCCCTTATATTTTTTGTTTTCTGTTTATTAAACCTCAAATCTCACTTACACATACAGTCCATTATACAAGCATACACATACACACACACATACACACACACACACACATTCACATACACACACCCCTACACATACACACACACATACACACACACACATTCACATACACACACCCCTACACATACACACACACCTACACACGCACACACACACACACACATACACATTCACATACACACACACACACATACACTCACACATACACACACACCTACACATACACATTCACATACACACACACACACACACACACCTACACATACACACACACCTACACATACGTTTTGACTTTTTCCTTTTCAGATAACACTATATTATTCTGTTTCACTGTGCTTTGTCTAAATGGTGTTTTGTCTCAGTCCATGGACAGTGTGTGTTTGTTTTTTGTGTCTCAGTTGCGCAGCCTGCTCCACAGAAATTAAACCCAAAAAGTCTTTGTACAATTGTATTATTTAAAATATGTATGTATATGACAGAAGCCAATGTAAGAACTCATTTCAAAACTCATCACAGAGAGAAATGACCAAAGCTCAGATCTGTTAAACTGGTTCACTGAGAGCGTGGAGTGTGTTTACCCTTTGAGATGATGAAATCCTAAATAAAATGTTGCACTATAATCATAATGACTTATTAAGATGCCACATACGTCTGGTGTTGCCTACTCTTCTTCTGTCATGATTCTTCTCTTATGGTTGGTATTTGTTTCTTTTTTAAAATGACATTCAGATTCAGCCATTTATGTCAAGGAATTGCTGAAAAGAGTCGATTTGTTCACAAGGGTCACATCACAAACCCATTCAGTCCAGCTCCTCCACTTGTCCTCGAACAGATCATGTTAGGTCTGGAGTTTTCTCTGACCACATCACATTTTTGTTCTTACACTTGGTGGACAGACTCAGATCAGTCTGTGCTGTAGCCCAGAGTCCATCTGCACATATAAGCATTATTAATGAGCACAGAGTCAGAGCTTTAGAGCTGCCTCCTCCTCACACACCTGCCAGAGCCAAAGCTGTTACAACACAAGAGAGAGTTTAAAGGTCCTATATTACACCTAATGGATTCCTGTGAGCTTGAAGTCATGTTATCTGTTACCTCCTCAATAACAGACTGGGGTTGTGTTTCGTTTCATTCACATGTTTGGTAACCCTTTAAAATGTTCTGTTCCACCTTGTGATGTCATGGGGTGGTAGTTTTCAAGTTACCAGCTCCTTTTACCTTTAGTTCAGTAGAGATTGGAAATTCCAGGGCTGAAATAGTAAGTAAATAAGTGCAAGATTCTAGTGAAGGTGTTGTTTTTGTGTTTAAAATCAGAGTGGAGCACTTCCTGCATTACTATATGACATCACAAGATGGTTTTGACTGAGGGAAGAACTAAATATGCAGAGTTTGTGTTAAACATGTGAAAAAACACACACACACACACACACACACACAAATGACGGTCTGTTTGTGATGAGGAAACTACATTAGAATAAATCAGAAAATAGTTTCCTGTGGGCTCTTTAATGGAGTCTTTCAGAAGCAGGTGTTGACTCTAAGTCTACGTTCAGACTGCAGGGCTTAATGCTCAATACTTTTTTTTTGTGAAATCCGATGTTTTTGCGAGGTCGTCCACATTTCCAATTAAATGTGACTTGTATGTGACTCCAGTGTGAACATTAAACGGTCCAAAAGTGTCCCGCATGTGCACTGGAGACACGACGACGTCAACCGCAGCGAGCGTCTCTGTGTTTACAGAAGTTGTCCAAACATGGACGCAGCATCGAGCACCTGGAGATTTTAAAGTTCCTCTCGTACCGGAGCCAGAACATGAACAACTTACTTGTTTTAAGGAGGAGATTGAGAAGGAGAAGGACGAGGTTTTTGGTCGTGGTGTTTTGTGGGGCAGTGGCAGCAACATCTGTTGAAAGGAATGTGTGGATGTGGAGACGGAGCCAAGAGTGGTGAGTGGAGATGTGCTTCACTTCAGTGACATGGAGTTCATTAACAATTTTCGCCGACTTCAGCGCAGAATAGTGACATTTGTGGCTTGTTGATAACGTGTAGGTGGATGAATGCGCTTTGGCCGTTCAGACTGAAGTCACATGTCAAAAGATCAGATATGTATCAGTTTCAGGAGCACATATCCAAGTGTCCTGGGTCACATTTGAAAAAATCGGATTTGTGTCGTTCAGACTGACATTAAAAGATCAGATACAGTCACATAGAAACCAAAAAATCTGATTTGGGTCACTTCAGGCTGCAGTCTGAACACAGCCTATGTGTTCAACAAGATTTGAAAGTATCTGAAAGGATCAAAATAAGAAGATTCAAGGTTCACCAGGGTGTCCTGTTTGAGAAGAGGAAAAGGAAAGTGTCTGTGGAGTCAGAATGGATGAAGCTGTACACCGCACACTGTCCTCCTGCTTTTCAGCTCTGTCATTTGAGGCTTAATGTCCCTGTACCCGATTTGGTCAGAACTACTTCCACACAGATTGTGCCTTATTTTTGACTGGTAATTTGAAGGGCCCATATAGTGGACTTTTCACTATTTCTGATCTCTGTTCTGATGTAGTTTCCTAGTGATGGGTGAGTGGAGCCTCGTGAAGCATTAACCTCTCAGTCGCAATATTGTCTCAAATGGTTGGACGTGTCTGAGGCCTTGGAGAAACACTGACCTCTAGTGGACAAATTTAACCATTGGCACGCAGGTGTCTCAGCATCGATGAAGTATTGTTAGTGTAAGACAATACTTGTGTGCAGAGCGACACTGTACCTAACAACAACAATAATAACTAGAAAAAGTGAGCTTGTCTCTTGGTCCGGGCTCACCTATTTGGCCTGGCTTGTAGGGTCATTTTTTAAGTTATCATCTGCTGCGTAGCTTCCTCTATTCCTTTAAGTCTAATCCGTAGATCATTCAGCTCTTTCTGAAGATCGTCTCCCTCTTTTTCATCACCATGTCCCGTTAACTGGCATTTTTGCCTTTTCGATCACTCCTCCTTTCTTCTCCACCGGGGTTCGCCGCATGCCGTTAGTCGTCTGCGTCCGACGTAGTGCTCTTGCTGCGCTCCTGCCCGCTGCTCCTGCCGCATCTCCGCGCACTGCTCCTGCCACTCGCCCGTCCGCCACTCCTGCCGTGCCCGCCGCGCCCGCCGCTCCTGCCGCGTCCCTGCCTGCTCCTTCTGGCCTGTCCCTGCGCGCGTCTGACGCTCGGCCCAGCTGCTCCCGTGAGGCGTCCAAAACCCGTCTCTTCTCCTGCTCCTCGATTTCCTCTTGTTGTGTACCTCGCTCCTCCTCCTCTTAAGCCTTTCCTTTCTCCTCGTCCTATGCCCTTCTTCACTTCTCTTGCCAGGCGCCCCGAGCCGTCTACACCTCCTCCTACTGTTTCCCTCTTTGCTGCTCCTGCCACGCCCCCGCCTGCTGCTCCTCTTGCTTCTTACAGCTTGGAGATCTTTCTGCTCTTGGGTTTTGTCTTTCCTGAAGCACTAGCTCTTCCTTCTCCCTCCCTCTCTCTGTCTCTCTCTCTTTCTCTCTCTCTCTAACCCTCTCTTTCTCTCTCTCCCTCTCTCTAAGCCTCTCTCTGTCTCCCTCCCTCTCCCTCTCTCTCTCTAACCCCTCTCTCTCTCTCACTCTCTCTCTCTCACTCTCTCTCTCTCTCTCTCTCTCTCACCCTGTCTCTCTCTCTCTCTCTCTCTCTCTCCCTCTCTCTCTCTCAACCCTGTCTCTCTCTCCCTCTCTCTAAGCCTCTCTCTGTCGCTCTCCCTCTCTCTCACCCTGTCTCTCTCTCTCCCTCTCTCTCCCTCTCTCTCCTCTCTCTCTCTCTCTCTCTCTCTCTAAGCTCTCTCTCTCTCTCTCTCTCTCTCTCTCTCTCTCTCTCTCTCTCTCTCTCTCTCTCTCTCTCTCTCTCTAAGCCTCTCTCTAAGCCTCTCTCTGTCGCTCTCTCTCTCTCTCCCTCTCTCTCTCTCACCCTGTCTCTCTCTCTCTCTCTCTCTCCCTCTCTCTCTCTCTCACCCTGTCTCTCTCCCTCCCTCTCCCTCTCTCTAAGCCTCTCTCGTTCGCTCTCTCTCTCTCTCTCTCTCCCTCTCTCTCTCTCTCTAAGCCTCTCTCTGTCGCTCTCCCTCTCTCTCCCTCTCCCTCTCTCTCCCTCTCTCTCTCTCACCCTGTCTCTCTCTCTCTCTCTCCCTCTCTCTAACCCCCTCTTTCTCTCTGTTTTTCTCTCTGTTTCTTTCTTGTTTTCTTTTTCCTCCCGTCGTGTCCTGTCCTGTCGTCTCCTTTTTCCTCCCCTCCTTGAGTCGTCACCTTACCGTGGTGGAGGGGTTTTGGAGCCTGAATGATACTAGATCTAAAACAGGTCTAAAACAGGTCTAAACCAGGACTGAACTAGGACTAAACCAGGAGTAACTAGAGCTAAAGCAGGTCTAAAACAGGACTAAACCAGGACTAAACCAGGACAAAAATATGATGAAACTAGGACTACACCAGGACTAAACTAGGACTAGACCAATTAAACCAACCAGTTTCTTGTTTTCACCTTGAATAGTGTCCAAACACAAACTGAACTGTACTTTTCTACTTGTACTATTCAACTTTTACTATATGGATTTTGTTTGTTATTTGTTATTTTGTTTGTACAATCTAATGCAAGCTCCACTAATTCTTTGTTTTGGAATTTGCAGTACATCTCGCAGTACTTCTTGTAGTATATGGCAGTACTTTTTGCAGTACTACAGTACTTCCTCGTTGCTTGGGTCTTGTCCTCGTCCTGAAGCATGAACGTGAAGGTTGGAGATTACATCAGCTCCAGCTCCTCGTCCTACGAAGTGCAGCAGATCCTGGGCTTCGGGGGCTTCGGAGTGGTCGCCCTCTGCTACAACACCAACAGCGGCCAGACGGTGGCGCTGAAGGTGCTCAAAGGACGGGACAACAGTGAATTCCACTTGGGACAGAAGGAGGTAAGACACACGTGCAGCAACATGTTTTCACTGAAACTGGTTTGATCAAACAATTTCATCTGAAAACAACTTAGATTTGGTCTTAAAAGTCGCTTTTATTTTGATTAGACAGGAGAGTTTTTACTGTTTTACATGTTTCATGTTTGGTCCTGGTTTAGACCTGGTTTAGACCTGGTTTAGTCCTGGTTTAGACCTGGTTTAGACCTGGTTTATTCCTGGTTTATTCCTGGTTTATTCCTGGTTTAGACCTGGTTTAGTCCTGGTTTTACCCCTGATTTAGTCCTGGTTTAGTCCTGGGTTAGATGTGGTTTAGACCTGGTTTAGTCCTGGTTTAGTCCTGGTTTTACCCCTGATTTAGTCCTGGTTTAGTCCTGGGTTAGACCTGGTTTAGACCTGGTTTAGACCTGGTTTAGACCTGGTTTATTCCTGGTTTAGACCTGGTTTAGTCCTGGTTTTACACCTGATTTAGTCCTGGGTAAGATCTGGTTTAGACCTGGTTTAGTCCTGGTTTAGAGCTAGTTTAGTCCTGGCTTTTGTTCTGGTTTAGTCCTGCTTTATTGAAATGTGATTAAACTAGGACTAAACCCAGATTAGAACAGGACTGACCCAGGACTGGACCAGGCCTGAACCAGAACTAGACCAAGGCAAAAATATGATTAAACCAGAACTAGACCACGACTAAACCAGGACTAAACCAGAACTAGACCAGGACAAAATCAGGACTAAACCAGGACTAGACAAAGACTAAACCAGGACTGGACCAGGCTAAAACCAAGACCAAATACGACTAAACTCGAACTAGACCAGGACTAAACCAGGACTAAAATCTTGAGTTAAGTTTATCCATTGTATTAAACTTGTATGTGATCTTGTGCGCCCCCTACAGGCCCAGATGCTGCACAGCCTCAAGGAGAAAGGCTCTGAGTCGTATCACATCGTCCAGTGGATTGACTCGTTTAAGTATTGGGGACGTGTCAGAGTCTGCGCCTCAAAAACATCCGTCCAACGTCACTCAGGTAAAACTCTGGACTCATCAGAATGTGTTTTTATATTTGCATTTTATACCAGACAATGTGTTTTGATGTGAATCCTGCTCTTAACTCCACGTGTGTTAAAGTGAGCTTGTGTCTCTTGCAGACGGTCGGGGTGTTGCTCTTCCTGAAGAGCGTCGCCGTCATCCACAGCGACCTGAAGCCCGATAACGTGATGCTGATTGATCACGTGAGGCAGCCCCTCGCCATCAAACTGATAGACTTTGGTTTGGCCTGTGCTGTGAGCGACACCAAGCCCGGACAAATGATACAGACATACAGACAATGCTACAGGTATGTGAAGACAGGGACAAGACAGGGACAAGACAGGGACATGACAGGGACATGACAGGGACATGACAGGGACATGACAGGGACAAGACAGGGACGACTGATATGTGAGGGAGTATTTAGATTAATTTAATTCTATGACTTGACTTTTGCACAGATAATTGGTAAATCCAGCTCTTGGGGTCAAAATGTGTTTCTGCATCTAATTATAAATCAATTTATTAAAAATAATAATAATAAAACATTGGGCATTGTAGATTTTTACCTATTGTGGAAATCTAAAATTGGACGTTAACTACCTAAGTTACATCAAAATACTATTAATCAAGTATCAAAGTCCAAAGCGCTCGTCATTGACCTCTTCGATTACTCACATACCCAATGCACGTTTTTGGCGTTTACGAGAGTTAACGATTACAATTATGCCGCTGACGCGGCCCACGGGCAGTGCCAGTCTGTATTATTGGATACCATGAGTGTCACTATTGAGTGGCACTGAGTGTTTGATAAGGGGAGAGCGCTTCGCGCTCTGTTTTTGCGGGCGCACTTGACTTCGTGCACGATGTCAAGTGCGCCCTATGTTTTGGAGTGAACAGTAACAATTAGGCCGCTGTCGCGGCCCACGGGCGATGCCAGCGTGCCATGTCAGCGGGCACCAGTCACTGACATGTGAGTGTGAGTGTGTGTTTGGAAAGGAGAGAGCGCTTTGCACTCTGTTGCAGTGCTCCCGCAGTGCTGAACAGTGACAATAGGCCCTACGCCACCCATGGCGCTCGGGCCTAATAATGATGATTTAAAATAGTATGTAAAGAGCAACATAAATATCATGCTGTAAATAAGAAAAGAGGTTAAAGTGATCCCAAACCATGGATCGCTTTTTTCCACTTGTAGATGCCGTCGAAAATGAAACAAATGCCAAGTCGCCCAAAGTCGCCAAAATCACCACTAACGTCACACAATCCTCCTCACTACCCAACATTTTTAACAAATATTGGTGCATCTTTTATAGGCGAGTTTCAGCTGACGTCATTGTTATTAAAAGCCCGCATTGCATGCTGGGAAATATTTCGGTCGGAGGCAAGAAACATGGTAGCGTCAAACACAGTGTGTAACCTCACGTATTTATCCCCGATAATGGTAAATTCCTGCTGCATTATCGGATGCACAAATAGAAGCACAGAAGAAGGAAAATGACTTTTTCGTATTCTGAGTGAAAAGAACCACTAACGGTCAATTAAACGTCTTTCAAACATTCGCAGAGCAAACGTAGAAGATCCTAACAAACCGTGGACTCCAACAAGTTCAACAACACATCGAGACTCTTGGAGGTTTTCATCTTTTCTGCTGTGAATGGCCCAGGAGTTTCCACCAAGTCATTGTGGATATCACCAAAGTGAATATTTGTTCAGGTAGTTGGCGATTCCGACCAGAAATTTGGTTTGGTCCACCTTTTGTAGGGATTGAAAAGGGTGATTTGGCTCCATCGATGCTTATGAACAATTTCTGGTCAAATGGTCTTGGGTCCTCTGCCGTTAGAGTGGATAAATAACCGGGATCAAGACCCTTTACGTGCTTTCTCACTCCGTCCGTCATGTTGAATTAGTGTTTACTGCCGCCGACCAAAATAATTCCCAGCATGCAACGCGCGCTTTTGTCAACAATGAAACTCGCCTATAACTGTAGCAGTTTAGTGCTTGTCAAACCACAGAAGTGCGCTGAACACTCTGAAACACTCTGAACCAATCGCAGAGCGGAACATTCGCTGAGCCAATGAAACGCTTCGATACACTGAAGTGATTGACACACAGAGTGAAGCAGTAGGGGGAGGGACCGACACTTCCACACTTTGGTCACGTGAGCGGCTGCTGCGAGACGAGCTCCGAGGCAGTGCTTCAGAGTGATTTGTTTCAGAAAGAAGGAGACGTGCTCCAGAGCTCTGACTTATTTGTCCATCACTACAGTTTCCTCATCACAAACAGACCTGGAGTTGTGTCTTGTTTCATTCACACAGATTTAACACACAAACTCTACAGATTTAGAGTTCCTTTCTCAAATTGAATCATTTCAGACCTGGGGTTGCCGATCTCTCTCATTTAAAAACAGTCCCTGCATGACATGACTGCAGGACTTTCCTCAAACTGCCCCGACACAGATCTGACCCTCCCTGACCAGTCCCTGACCTCAGACCTTTGACTGAGACACAAAGACCACACAGCTGCAGCGGTTTGGTGTTATGATCTGAATGTCGTGCCTCGTGCTCTCAGTCATTGTCTACACATGGGAGACAGAGTAACATAATTTCGATTCTTTTGTATGTCTAGTAAATGTGAAGAAATTGACAATGAAGCTAACTTTGAACTTTGAACTTTGTACGTCACAAGATAGAACAGAACATTTAGAGCTTTGGAGATGTAAACAGACTAATAATGCAGGACTACAAAAAAAAAAAACGGGTGAATGAAACAAAACACAACTCTTTAATGAAGTAACAACATTATACCATGGCTTAAAGCTCAGATGCTTTTCTCCATGGAGATGTTATGGCTTTGTCTGGAATGTTTCAGAGACAGAGAAAGCCTGATCACCCCAGTGTTTGAGTCTGGCTCTGGGGACTTTCAGCAGAAGTTGGTAGTTTGACCTTAATGCCCTGTTTGAGCAGTGGACAGACAGGAGGTCAGTCAAATAGGGATGAGCAAGGTAGCCTGAATCATTCATTCAGATGGTTTCCACAAAGTGACCACGATGCATCAGGATTTGGTAGGCGGGTACTTTTTTTAATTTAACCAATCGCTGCTATTTGGTTGTGACATTTGTAATGCGCCAAATCCTGTAGGAAGAAGGACAATAACTCCTTTCCCCTTGATAAAATTCACCAAACATTCTCTTTGTTCAGGCTTTAAATCCTCGATCTGGGGACTCATTGCCAACACAGAATGTCTGTCTTCGTCTACTAACGCTTTGTTTACTGTTGTGCTGTTCCACAAAAGGGACACAGACAGATGCAACGAGTTTGACATCATGGCTTCACAGCTCACAGCTGATTGGCTGGTGTGAGGTCTGTAACTTCCAGGTTCTTGTAAACCATATTTTAGATAAACTTGTTATGTTGTTTATGCTACAGCTATCTGAATAATCTGTTTATTCTCTATTCTATTGTTATTACTATAACTTGCCTTTCAAGATAAAATGTGTGTTTTTGCTCTATGGTTTTATAAAATACATTTCCCCCCAAAAAAGTGCAACTTATATGTTTTTTCTTCTTCATTTAGCATTTTTTTGGATACAGAAACATCCAAAAAGCACAGCAAAAAACAAACAAACTGTAATCTATTCCAGTGTGATGATTTGATACTGATCTGTGCTGACTTGTTCAATAAAAACAGTTGCATTTGCAGTTTTTTCTGTATATTTGTATTTGTTCACACTACAAATGTGTTTAAAAAATAACCCCTCAGGCCTTTCAGGAGGTTTCAAAGAATAAAAAAACCAAAAACTTTTCAGTTAGATCAAAAATGTAGAGGAGTAGAAAGCACAAATACATATTCTTAAATGTAGTACAGTAAAAGTAAAATGTATCTCTTTAAAATGTTCTTAAATGTGTGAGTGTGAATGAAACAAAACAACTCCTGGTATGTTTGTGATGATGAAACAATATCATAACATAGATCATTATAACTTATTAAAATAAATATATGAATCTTTTTTTCTATTTTGAATTTAAACTCATGTTATTTTTTACAGTGTAAAGTGCATTTGGACTTTGTTTAAATCTCGTGACCTTTTCTTGTTCTTCTATTTGAATTACAAATGATCTACAGACATGACTTTTATAGATTTTGTAATTTTTCTTTTAGCTGCCATATATATATATATATATATATATATATATATATATATATATATATATATACATACATACACATATATATACACACACACATATATATATATATATTTTTTTTTAATCATGTACTTCTTTGTCTCAGATGGGGAGTCATCCGGTTCATTTGCCATCATAATTATCCCTTCTGTTCTCTTCTCTTCTGGCGTCACATATAATTCTAATGATGCTCGTCATTTTCTCTAGTCTGTATAAGAAGAAAAGACGACTAAGGACACTAGGACAATTTACAGGTACAAGTTCTACGTCTGAAAGGTGCACTGTGTAACTTTTCTTGTGGAGGGTCCACCAACTATTTGTCTCCATGGAGATCTTATTGCTTTGTCTGGAATGTCTCACAGTATGGTATTAAACCTTTCTATCTTCATGGAGACCAAACCAGACCAAGATACAGGTCATTACTAATGTCATACTCATACATGACCATCAACCAAAGTTACACAGTGCACCTTAATAAATGAGCATGAATAATTTTTTTTGGTTATAAAGTTACAATGTTTGGTGATAAACATTTTGTATAACTGGAGTAAATTTTTGTTGTATTAATGCAATTTTAAAGGTGCACTGTGCCACTCTTCTGGTGGAGGAACTCTATTCATGGAGATGTCATTGCTTTGCCTTGAAGGTTCTACAGTAATGCATTAAATGTTTGTGTCTAGCTGGCATTTACTAGTCAACAATACCTCCATAAACATGCATTTTTTTCTGCAGTTTTCTCTTCAACGATATGAACTGCAGCCTGTTCTGGTGGCATCACCTGCTTGTCTCCACAGAGACAGATACATCTTATGCCATATTGTGGCAAAGCAATAGCATCTCCACAGAGACAAGCCTATGGCGTGCCCTCCAGCAGAAAAGTTACTCAGTTAACTTTAAGTACTTACATCTTCACCAGACTCGTTTTAATCATTCCTCTGATTGCTTTTACCACAATGCATCTATTGTTTACATTGTGTTGACAATAGCCACACAGCTTATGTTTTTATTTCAGTACATTTCACACACCCATTATGCAACCAGAGAATGTCACAAACCCAATCCATGTATTCAAATGAAAAGTGAAAGGCAAATTGTACATAATCACACATTTCTATAGATGTAACTAACTTAATGATATAAACTCAAAAAAACATTTTATCATCTTTATCGGCAAAAATGTTATTAGAGATTTGAAGGCAGTGGTGATTTGAGCATTGTTAACTAACATACCTGCAGGCTTATACTTTTTTTCTGCTGTAATAAGAGTATGTTTTTGAATTGTTTAAATTAGGCTAATCATTGCTTTATATCTCAAAGAATATACCATTTTACATCCAAATTAGTTATCATACACTGATAACAAGATGGATATATAATTTGAAACATATTAAAGGTCCTATATTGTGTAAAACTGACTCTTGTGAGCTTTAAACCATGTTAAATGAATGTTGTTTCCTCCTCAAAAACGAGTTTGGAATTGTGTTTTGTTTCATTTACATGTCTGAGTAATCCTTTATTATTAAGTCTGTCTACATCTCCAAAGCTCAAACTGCTCTGTTCCACCTTGTGATGTCATGAAGCTATAGTTTTCACGTTAATGGCTACCTTTTATCTTTAGTTCACTGGAGAAAGGCAATCCCAGAGCTGAAATTATCCAAATGATTCAAGTGAAGGTGTTGGAGTTTAAAAACACAATGGAGCAGCTCAGCCTAAATATGCAGGGTTTGTGTGTTGAAACCACTGCTCTATACTTGCTTCAGCACACCTGAGAGACGCCCCGCACTCAGGAGAACAGCTTTATTATGGCTGGTGGAGGAGGAAATCAGTATCTTGATTCAGGATCAGTAGGCCTTTGATAAGAATCTGAATCTTGCAGCTATTACATTTATTAGTTTGAATATCTTAAATAAATGCAAAAACAACTAGATTATGCATGCAAACAGATTTATTATCTTCAGCTAGAATTTAAATAAAAAAATTATAAATACAAGTGAAATATTTGAAGGCAAGTTAAATAGAATAAATAGGGGGCTGTTCAAATGTAAACATTGCTTATGCTGTTGGCTGCTAATGTTCTTAACAGCTTGGGCAGTTGACACGTGTCTTAATATCGGACAGAAACTCTTCATCTTCAGACACACAGTAGTATTTCACTAGCAAGGACCATGCCACAACAATGGAATACAATAAAGATATTTATTGACGATGGAGAGATGTGATGGCCGGGAGGAGACTCTGGATGGGGCTCTGTCTCAGGTGGTCAGCTGGACCGATTCAGGACCCACCCTTTGTAGATGATGATGTAACCCAGTAGAGTAAATGTGACATATTTTATTTAGATACACTCATTTTATTTTGAAAAACGTTTATTTTGGTAAGAGGAAGTGTGATCCTCTAGCTCTCTCTTGACTTCCTGTTTGTCAGTCACGTTGGGTGATAATGACCTTCTTATTTGTTGAGAATAATTAAGACCCGCCTTCTCAAGACGCGATCTCAGAGTTAAGTTAGTTCTTCGTTCTTTTACGCTCTGGACGCAGATGCGAGAGGCTGCGTGTGATGACCACTTTTATTTTTGCTGAGCTAAACGATCATCTCGTTGAATCCCCGCGTGAACCTGAGGGGCCGTGACGGTGTCTGTCCCATGTTCATGCTTGGTTTTTTGTGTGTGTGACGATTAAGAAGACAAGACGAAACTGGATCTGGATTCTTCTTTGGAGGAACGGCGAGCCTGTCCCAGAACCCAGAACTGAGAACTGAGAGCAACCTTCTTTCTCTGCTCTTCTTATCGAACTCATCACGTGGTAACCACTCAAACTACCACAGCGAGGATCCTGTTGGAACATTGACTGTGACTATACTGACTGAATATACTGAGCTCAGTAGGACTAAGGGTGAATTATGGTGCACAACTGAATGTAAACATAGATTGCCGGCTGTTCATTTGTAACAAATTTTATAATTTTTATTTTTATTTAAATTTTCTATCCAATACAAATCAAGCTTGCTCAATCTCTGTCTCCAGCCATCTCATTTACTCTCGCACTATTATTCCTATTGTAGTCCTTGAGAACCTAGTGCCTGGACCAAACTACTAGATTACTTTATTATACTATTCTCGAGTCAGGGGTTACAATGAGGTCTTCAGGCTGAGGGATGAACGAGAGGTACGGGGTGAGAGGGAGAGGGTCGAGAGAGCAGAGACAGTCGGTGTTGTTGGGATAGGCCTGTATAAATAGGGCTTCTGGATAACTGAAGATGCGGTTGAGCTGAGCTTGGTTCACTGGAGAGGAGCAGGCGGAGGTTGAGGCGTGGTCCTACTCCTGAATCTAAGACAACAGACCAGAAGACAATTAAATAGAATACATTTTGTTGTCCACCATGAATGCACTTAAAAATGAGTTGTGTGTAAGAACAGTGCATTACAGTACTTACGTTTTAGTGTTTAAGGAAAATGTTCAGGTTTCCCAGGGCCTTGTGTTCACTGTGTTGTGTAGCATTACGGTGTTGGTAACGGACAGGGCACAACCTGTATGAACGCTGTTGCTCAGCAGAAGTGTGGGAAGAAGACTGAAAAGTGTCCACATCCACTTAGGTAAAGGCATCAACCAATTCTGGAATAAAGACCGAATTGGGGTGCAGGATCACTCTGAGATGATCAGAGCTGAATCGTGTCAGTGAATATCACTGACACGTTTGGCAGCGGCCTTCCATTTCTGTCCTCGTCTCCACAGTTCTATCTCACTGGAAGAAAAACACACAAATAAATGTACTTCAATAATTTATACTATAAATATAAAAAGCTTACCTGTTGTGAGTCATCCTCTCCACAGCCTGCAGTCTAAAGTTCCGTCTCACTGCAAGAAAAAAAATAGAAATAAATGTACTGTACTTCAACAACTTCATACTGTAAATTTATATAAAAACTTACCTGTACTGTATATTCTTTGTTTGTCACTTTGGGGGGGCTGTTACTCGGGGATACAGGGGACATCAGAAGCATTTCCTGCAGGTTGGTGGACAGCACACAGGTCATCATGGAGAAGCATGGAGAGAGCACAGGCCATGGTGCTTTGTCTCTTGAGCTGGACATGCGACAGTCCCACTTCAGGACCTCAGCAGCCCTCCTGACCCAGCCTGGACCTCGGGGAGGACTCTGGAAAAAGAGGCCCTGTGCATATCTTGATTTCCTACTGAATCCTCAAATGTCCAAAAAAGCCAGACATACTGTAAGATCTTGTTTTCTTTTCACATTGGTTTCTTTGCTTTGACATGTCTCCCATATCTGTCCCTATGAAAACCAAACACAAATGTACAATATAGTCGGAAAAGGGACAAATACAATTCATAGTTGTCTCCAATGTACCTGTATTTTGTATGAAAATATGGATATAATCCTCCTCCTCCACACCTCCTCCACTCCTCCTCTCCACAGTCTGCACTGTAAAGATCCAACACACAAATAAATGTACTTCAATAATGTATACTATAAAAATAAAAAGCTTATCTGTTGTGTGTTAGTCACATAGCAAGTCCCATCTCAGGACATCAGCCTAAAAATGTTCACACAAAAAACACACAGCAAACTATTTACAACATAAAAATTACACCACACAAAAGCAATCTAAAAATTGTTCACACCAAACTATTTACAACATAACAATAATATTGTTTGTTTATTTTTTTTTGTTTGTTTTTTTGTTTTGTAGTTTGCATTTGCTAGTTATCAAGTGATAGGTCACCCTTAACTGCAAGCCTCCAGATCCTCTTCTGTGATTGAAACACGCGCCTCTGTCAGTGTGCCCCAGGGCAGCTGTGGCTACAATAGTAGCTTACCATCACCAGGGTATAGAGTGAATGAATAATGTATGAATGAATGCTGAATGAATAATGCTGTGTAAAGCGTCTTTGCTATATAAATAAAGACTTACTTACTTACGTAGTTGATAAAAAGTTGATCTCAGCACACTGTCACACACACTTAACAAATGACTGTAATCAAAAAACACTAGATGGACATTTTTGATTTCTTAAATTTAAAATATTGAAAACTATTGAGAACTGAATATTTGAATGATCATATTCTACGAAAATCCATCCATCCATTTTCGTCCGCTTATCCGGGGCCGGGTCGCGGGGGCACCAGCCTAAGCAGGGACTCCTAGACTTCCTTCACCCCAGACACGTCCTCCAGCTCCTCCGGGGGGACCCCGAGGCGTTCCCAGGCCAGCCGAGAGACATAGTCCCTCCAGCGTGTCCTGGGTCTTCCCCGGGGCCTCCTCCCGGTGGGACATGTCCGGAACACCTCCCGAGGGAGACGCCCAGAAGGCATCCGGAACAGATGCCCGAGCCACCTCAACTGGCTCCTCTCGACGTGGAAGAGCAGCGGCTCTACTCCGAGCTCCTCCCATGTGACTGAGCTCCTCACCCTATCTCTAAGACACCCTGCGGAGGAAACTCATTTTGAGTGCTTGTATTCGCGATCTTGTTCTTTCGGTCACTACCCAGAGCTCATGACCATAGGTGAGAGTAGGAACAAAGACTGACCGGCAAATCGAGAGCTTCACCTTTCGAATCTACCAAAATCTTTAATAATAATACTAAAATAACTCCAGTTAAAATCTATATCTATATTTATATATCTATAGATATAGCACATGAACTTAAATTCATGGTTTTGCAATTCATGGTTGGTGCTGAAGAATGAAAAGGTAAAACTAGATTAGATGCTGATGTTTTATATGGACTGTGGGATAGGCTGTATTATTAGATTACATACACTAGTGCTTTACATTCATTGGTTTAAACCTAGGGTGTCCAGACGTTGCTATTTACCTGGGACAGTCCAAGTTTTGAGGCCTGTGTCCTCTGTCCCAGCAGATTTATACTACCAAAAAACAGTGATTTGTCCCAATTTCATATAAGAAATGTCCCAGGTGTCCCTATTTTGACCAAATAAAAATGCACCGACGGAGTCCCTCAGATTATGACCCAAACTGAGTTGAGAATGCACGCTCTTCTCACAATTTTATTTATGTCTCAGGTTTGAATTTTGAGCCGGTCACCCTACTAAAGTCAGGACACATCCACATAAAATTGATGTTCAGTCTGTTGAAATAAAGCCACACAGTGAAACCTTTTTTGTGTATTTATTCTGTACATCAGACGGTTCAGACTAGACAGATGTCCAGCATGTCTGTTCATTCCTGATCACTTTAAGAACAATACAACATTAGAATCAGTCTCAGCCAGCTAAGGCATTTATATTAAACAATGATGTAAGAGCACCGACACTGGAGATGTTTCACTCCATCATCCAAATACAGTATGTACAACCAGACTCAGCAAACACTGAATTACACAACAACAACTAAAGCCAGAACTGAGAGCCTGTCCGAGGGCAAAGCGGCACCATAGAGGTCTCCCTGAGCACAGTGAGGATTATTCTCAAGTAGGATTATTCTCTGCATTTATTTAAAGGTGCATTGTGTCACTTTTCTGTTATTGCTTTGCCTGAAATGTTCCACACTCTGACATTAAACAGCTCTACTTACAATTACAGGTGGCAAAAGGAGAAATTCAATTTGTCAACTGGACAAAAGTTTCCTGCCTTATGTCTGCCTGAGGGGAGGAACTAACGACACTGAAACTACTCTGAAATATAAGGCAGTGTCCACATAGTCAGGCTGGCAAAACCTAGTGCCTCCGCTCTATTTCATTTCTCTCCAGCGACTAGGTCAGGAATCAAAATACACTAGATGGTTTGGAAGAACCCTGGAATTTACAGACCGCACACCATCAAACGTCAAACTCGTCGCGTCTGGCTGGGTCCCTTTTGTGGAAGAGATGAATGTAGACGAAGACAGACTTTCTGTGTTGGCAATGATTCCCAAGATCGAGGATTTAAAGCCAGAATAAAGAGAATGTTTGGTGAAATTTATCACGAGGAAAGACGTTATTGTCCTTCTTCCTACGGGATTTGGCGCATTACCTATGTCACAACCAAATAGCAGTGTTTGGTTAAATTAAAAAAAAGTACCCGCCTACGGTCGAGTGAACAAATCCTAATGCTGCGAGGTCACACAGTTTCCACGAAGAGAAACCGGCTGATGAATCAGGCTAATGTCCACCTGCCTGCTGACCAGAAATGAAGGAGCATCTTGGATGAGCTGCAAAACGACCAAAACAAACTTTTGTCCAGTTGACAAATTGAATTTCTCTTTTTGCCATGGATTTTACCTGGATGATTTTACACTCAATTACAGGAGGATTTATGGCTCAAAAATACCTAGAATAAGAGACATTGTGACTGTGAGTGGGGTCGCCTCTCCACAGATCTGACCGGTAACTTGGTCTGGTTTGGTCTTCATGGAGATAGAAAGGTTTAATGCCATACTGTGAAACATTCCAGACAAAGCAATAACATCTCCATGGAGAAAAGTATTTGATGGACCCTGCAGCAGAAAAGTTACACAGTGCACCTTGAGCCAGATCCAGAATCAGGTTTACACTGAGGGGGGGGGGATACTAGACACTCCCCCAACACTAGACTTGTACAAGTCTAGTGTTGGGGGAGATAAGAGGTCCTTGGAGAACATTGACTAGAAGTTTGTATGACCATTAGATAGAGTGAGTACATAAAACCCACCATATCACACATTAAATAGAATGACAGCATTTGTAGCCTATGCACAAACATTTTCGCAGATAGAATCGTGGTTTCTTAGTACTAGGGATGCACTGATCCAGCTTTATCATTTTATATTGCGATGGATTTAGATATCTGTCCATACCCAAGTAACACACAACACAAGTAACACTGCTGTTATTTCTTTGAAACTAAAATAAAATAACATTCAAAGCTTATGAGACTTCAGAGCCAGCAATAACCTGCACATAGTCTTATTACATCATTTTACAACAAACCCAAGATATCAGTGAATCAATATTTGGAAGTGTTTATCTGATCCAGCAGCTTTTTCTGGATCAGCGCTCATATCCCATCCCAGATTGATATCGGTGCATCCCTACATACTACTTGAAGTTATAATGCATAAAATAGACCACTCTGAAGGACAGAGGAGTACGCACCACTGAGTAAAGCTCAAAGTCTTATGTCATACTGTCTGTAGCACCTTGAGATGTTTAACAGTCTAATGGTTAACAGCTGCTGTGCCGTAGAAACACATTGTTAAAGAGGTCACCGTGGATTTGACACAAAACAACACCATAATAATATAACACAATGTAAATAAAAGATACAAAACGCATTTTAAATACTCATAAAACATTGTCAAAGTCTGTAAACAAAGTCCACTTCTCTGAAAATCAATCTGATGTAGTCACTCAGGAGCTCAGGAGAACATCAGGACATGTCCACACCAAAGGACCATTTTACATCTTTGTTTTTATTTTGATGAGTTATTTTAGTAAAATATTTAGCTTACTGCTCATACACTTCTCTGTGAGTAAGTCTATAAGGCTCATTCCACATCACAATACAGAAGATTACATGAGATTGTGTTTATGCTCACATTACATTTACAGTTTGTACATGTGTATTTACTGTTTCCTGTTTTCCTGGTGTGTTCTGAATTATGGAGCTGGATCTGGCCAAACACCAGCCTAGAAAATAGACTTGGTCCATCATTTTGTCAGAGGATGGCAGAGAGCTGGAGCCCTGGCACAGCCCGCTCTCGTTCACTACGGCGGGTGTGTAATGAGTGCACAGTGTGTGGCACAGCGGAGCACAATACATGTTGGAGAATGAGCTCAGCACATGAGAAGGTCTGAATATTTGAATTTGCTCTTGGTACAATTTGTGGCTAATCTACCCACTTCTGTCTCCAAGTGGAACTCAACGGGACACTGACACTGCCTTTTATTCACTGGGAATAGATAAGACATGGTTTGTAGCAGGATAATTCTGACAGACCAGACTCGGTGTTGCTGCTCCTGTCCCTCTCCCTCTTGGTCTTTCAGGCTTGAGTAGAGGAGCAGATCTGATCACAGAAGCTGCTCTTTGCTCAGGGCCATGAAACTCTTCTAACACTTGAGCCACACACACACACACACACACACACACAGACCCGCTCACGCCTCAAATATTCATGTGTACCAGATCAATACTGTACAGTCCCTGAGGACCATTTGAAGCACAATGACAGATTAGGCTCCTCGTTATACAGTTTTCTGTGAGCTGGAGAAATAATGAAATGCACTTTACTATTTATGACTTATCACTAGTCATTCTCAGATCTGTTTTTCCTCTCTGTAACAGTGGATGGTGAAATACTCATTAGTATTTCACAGAGAAGCTATTACACTTCTATGGGCTATTCATTTTTAACACATAACATACTGAGCTCTCCATGTTACCTTTTAGTGTTTTGAGAATATTCTAGTCAGTGAAAATGTATTCAAATAGTAGTAGTAGAGCTAGTACTTTCAGAGTGCTATCAATTGCCGTGCATCATACTAATTAAACTGAACAGGTTTGTCAGCTTTGTTTTATATTGTGCTTTTGTATATTTATGGACAATTATTGTGAGAGAGCATGAGTGACGTAAGGCTTGGGGGCGGAGCCTTGTACAGGGTCATACTGCTAACTTTTGAATAGGGCCCAGGAGAGATCGCTAAATTAAACAAACATGCATGGATGACTCTACAACATCTTCAGGTGTGTTTTTGATGAAGGAACAACATTAGAAACTTAGTATGTATAAATAAATGGTCAGTCAGGCTCCTGATTTGAAATGTTAAAATGTTTGTATTAACTCACTCTACATGATCCTGGAGTTTCTATTTTGCTGTTTTGTCGTCTATGAATCAATTCCTATTCCTAATATGGAACAAGCTCCAAATTCGATTCTATAACTGCCAGTCTCAGTGAACTTCATTTGACTGGAGCCGAATGCTATGGGAGTGTGCTATGCTATCACACTCCCGTAGTCTACTTCTTTATACAGTCTGTGGTTATAACATTTTAGAAAGATATTTTTTGCATAATACCCCCTCTTTAATGAGATGCACTTTACCATTTAGAATTTACTACTATTACTTATCACTGTTACTATATTTGGATTACTAGATTTTATTTTTACCTGTACATATACTCTCATATACACCAGTTTCATGTCATTTTTGCTACTCTTTTGGATTTATTATTACCACTAGTTTTGGGAAGGTTATTTTTCAAATGTATTCCCCTACAGATTACAGATTACATACCCCAAAATGTAGTTTGTAACATAATCCATTAAATTACTTAAAGTGAGTAACGTAATCTGGATACTTTAGATTACTTGATTTGCTGTAGAGAAACAAAGACGAGGATATAGTAACATAAGATGTTTTATCTGCTAAAAGAAAATAAAAAACCCAGATTTTACTTCACCAAATTAAAAATATTATTGATAGAAGACGAGGAGACACGTCCGCGCAGCATGATTTAGTCCTATTAAATCTTGTTTTAGTCCTGTTTTAGTCCTGTTTTAGTCCTGTTTTAGACCTGGTTTAGATCTAGTTTAGTCCTGGTTTACACCTGGTTAAGCTCTAGTTTAGTTTCCGGCAATGAGTGGAATTATCAAAAAAAAAAAAAAAATATAGCCCAAAATGTGAAAATAGGAAAATACCACTGTGTAATCCATTTATTTCAACAAAGTAACTGTAATCCAATTACCACTCACTGAAACAGTAACTGTAACTGAATACAGTTACTCATAATTTGTACTGATTATGTAACTCCGGTACATGTAATCTGTTACTCCCCAACACTGATTACCACTCCTATGTTTTTTCCTCTTTGTTCTTATATTATATTGTGATGTGTGAGCTCCTGTGTCCAAACTATTTCCCTTGTGGATCAATAAAGTTTGTCTAAATCTATGTTTTACTGGTCATTTTCTGCAGTTTTCTCTTTTTTGGTGTTGAAATCCTTTGGTGTGGACCAAGCCAGAGCCTGGCGGAGCAGCTGGGTGTGTGTGAGTGGGTCTCTAGCTGAAGCACACTGGTCCCATGGTGATGCTGAAGTGGTGTGTGGTGTTCACTCGTGACATCAGAGCCACGTCTCGCAGAGGCAGCAGCTGCAGGTCCTCAAACTCCAGGATGGCCTCCCGCACAGAGCCCGGCTCCTCCGCAGGCTGCACACACAAACACAAACACAAACACTCCGCTTCATTAACTCTGACGCACAGCTTTCACTTGTACTTTTACTGCATTCTTTTTGAAGTATCCTTTATGAGCACTACCAGTCAAAAGTTAGATGTGTTTTTTCTATGTTTACCACTTTCTGCATTTGATCTGCCGACAGAAGACATCAAATACATGAAACAAGATCGAATTATTTAGTCCAGACAACAAGGGAAATAACTCAATATTTTTCAACAAAGCAAATTTAGTTATAAAAAATATATATATAATATATATATATAAAAAAAATATATATATATATATATATATATATATATATATATATATATATATATATATATGTTAAGCTCCTGACCATGCATGGAGGGTTCCATCCCAAATCCAGCACCCTGAGACTGTACGCAGGCCGGAAGGAAGGAGGCCGAGGACTAGTGAGTGTGGGAACCACTGTCCAGGATGAAACATCCAAGCTCCTTGAGTACATCAAGGACAAGGCCCCGGCAGATGAGGTGCTCAGAGAATGTCTCAGACAGTGGGGTCCAGAGGAAGAGGTGTTGGAGGGACCATCATGGCAGGACAAACCCCTACATGGGGCGTACCACTGGAACATAACTGAAGTGGCTGATATCAAGAAATCCTACCAATGGCTTGAGAGGGCTGGTCTGAAGGACAGCACAGAGGCACTGATCCTGGAGCTCAGGAGCAGGCCCTGGGCACTCGAGCAATAGAGGCCCAGATCTACCACACCAGACAAGACCCACGGTGTAGACTGTGCAAAGAGGCTCCTGAGACAGTCCAGCACATAACTGCAGGTGTAAGATGCTGGCAGGGAAAGCATACATGGAGCGACATAACCAAGTTGCGGGCATAGTGTACAGAAACATCTGTGCAGAGTATGGGCTGGAAACCCCAGGATCAAGGTGGGAAACACCTCCAAAGGTTGTGGAGAATGACCGAGCCAAGATCCTGTGGGACTTCAGATACAGACTGACAGAATGGTGATGGCGAACCAACCAGACATAGTGGTGGTGGATAAGAAACAGAGCAGAGCCGTGGTGGTTGACATCGCAATACCAAGCGATGGTAATATCAGGAAAAAGGAACACGAGAAGCTAGAGAAAATACCAGGGGCTCAAGGAAGAGCTGGAGAGAGCCTGGAAAGTAAAGGCATCAGTGGTGCCTGTGGTGATCGGACACTCGGGGCTGTAACCCCCAAACTGGAAGAGTGGCTACAACAGATACCGGGAAAAACAACGGACATCTCAGTCCAGAAAAGTGCAGTACTGGGAACAGCAAAGATACTGCGCAGAACTCTCAAGCTCCCAGGCCTCTGGTAGACGACCCGAGCTCAATGAGGGTGAGAGACCAACCACCGTGGAAGGTGAGAAACACATTTTTTTTTTTTTTTTTTTTAATATGTGTGTGTGTGTATATATATATATATATATATATATATATATATATATATATATATATATTTAGTAGAGTTTAGTTGAGCCTTACTTCTTACTTCATATATTTGATATCTTCTGTGTGTACCGTATTCTATACTAGTCACTCCGGAGTATAAGTGGCACCAGCCAAAAAATGTGCAATGAAGAAGAAAAAGTATAATATAAGTGGCACCGGACTATAAGTCGCACTTTATGGGGAAAAGTATTTTGTAAAATTAGAGAGCAGGAACCAACATTTTATCTTGAAAGTCAAGTTCTAGTAATAACAATAGAACAGAGAACAACAGACTGAACAGGCGCTAATATGTTAATGTAACATATGAACAGTTCTTCAGATAATTATAGCACAAACAACAGAACATAAGTTTATCAAATGCTCCATCTCACTCCAAATCACCAAATCCATTGAATTCTTCATCTTCGGTGTCACTTCTGCGTGACCTCTGGAGGTAAACCATAGATCCATGAGGTAAACAGAGCGCCGCTTCCTCTTCTGTGTCGCTGTCATCAGACTCAGCATCAGTTCAGTTAGAATTATTCGGGCCTTTCTGAATCCTGACAGGATGGTTTCAGTGTCACTGAGTTCCAGACTTTGTCCATCCATCCAGTGACTTCAGGAAAGTTACATGGGGCATCTTCCTGGTTACCGTGAAACTGTGTTCTTCAACCCCGCTTTCCGCCACTCCCTCATAAGTTTCTCACTCACTCCAAACTTTTTTCTGTTGCTCAATTACCATTTTTGGCTGAATATTTCACTATTTGCAGCAAGACAGCGGCTTTTTCTACAGGAGACGTGCAGTAGAGAGCGAAGTGACAGTGGTACAGGAGTAATAGTGGTGCTAGATACTGATACACAAGACTAGAGCCTCTCGCAGCTGTCAGTCTGAAAATTTTAATATATAAGTCACAACAGAGTATAAGTCGCAGGAAACACCCAAACCATGAAAAAAATTGTATTGTGTATTATAGTCTGAAAAATATGGTATATCAGATGTAGAAAGTGGTAAGCATGTAGAAAAAAAGGACATTTTTGACTATAGCTGTGGTCAAACCTGTTGTTTTTTGTCCTAAATTGAGCCTATTATAATTCTGACCTGGACTTGGTTTGGTCCTGTTTACACACCACGTTGATGCTAGGCATGGGGGGTGAAATGTCTTGCCTTAGGACACAATGACAGAACTTGGTCCAACTGAATTGATCCTGTGCTGTAACCATTAAGCCTCTGTAGCTCCAAGCATTAGGCCTACATTAAAAGTATTGATTACTTTTTCCAATTTGTATTGATTTGTAAATGATGATTTTGTCTTTAAATGTCAGTATTTTCACCCAACGTAATAATTTTGTACAACGTTTTGCTTCTATTTTGGTGTCAGTAGTTTGAGAGCCCATATTACACTATTTTCTGATCTGTTCTAATCTTGTTTCCTCATCAGAAACAGATCTGGAGTTGTGTTTTGTTTCATTCACACACGTTTAACACACTAACCCTGCACATTTAAGCTTCTCGCAAACAGAAAACACTGTTCCACCTTGTGATGTCATGTGGTGATATGGGAAGTGCCCCACACACCTTCACTAGAATCATTTGGATAATTTCAGCTCTGGAATTGCCAATCTCTCCTGAACTAAAAGTAAAAGTAGCTGTTCACTTGAAAACTACAGCTTCATGACATCACAAGGTGGAACAGAGCATTTTGAGCTTTGGAGACAAACTAAAAAAAATAATAAATGGTTACTGACACATGTGTGAATGAAACAAAACACAAATCCAGATGTGTTTTTGATCAGCTAACAACATTCTAACATGACTTACAATGGAAGCTTCAAAATAATTTGTAGTAGAATAGTGTAAACAGATAAACGGCGTCTTAAAATCAAGTTTTTATCATTTACAGCTTTTATCCAAAGTCAAACCTTATTTATCTTTTAATCTTTTTGAACAGGTCATGCATGCTTTTATTTCGTCATGGGCGTCTCTCAAAGCACATTTTGTCCAGAACAATTAGGCTATGTTCAGACTGCAGGGCTTAACGCTCAATTTGGATTTTTTTGTGAAATCCGATGTTTTTGTGAGGTCGTTCACATTTCCAATTAAATGTGACTTGTATGTGACTCCAGTGTGAACATTAAATGGTCCAAAAGTGTCCCACATGTGCACTGGAGACATGACGACGTCAGCGTGTGTTTACAGAAGTTGTCCAAACATGGACGCAGCATTGATCACCTGGCGATTTTAAAGTTCCTCTCGTACCAGAGCCAGAACATGAACAACTTACTTGTTTTAAAGAGGAGACTGAGAAGGAGAAGGACGAGGTTTTTGGTCGTGGTGTTTTGTGGGACAGCGGCAGCGACGTCTGTTGAAAGGAACGTGTGGATGTGGAGACGGAGCCAAGAGTGGTGAGTGGAGATGTGCTTCACTTCAGTGACACAGAGTTCATTAACAATTTTTGCCTACTTCAGTGCAGAATAGTGACATTTGTGTCTTGTTGATAACGTGTAGGTGGATGAATGCACTTTGACCGTTCAGACTGAAGTCACATGTCAAAAGATCAGATATGTGTCGGTTTTAGGAGCACATATCCAAGTGTCCTGGGTCACATTTGAAAAAATTGGATCTGTGTCATTCAGACTGACATTAAAAGATCAGATACAGGAACATAGGGGCCAAAAAATCAGATTTGGGTCACTTTAGGCTGCAGTCTGAACAGAGCCTAAGTCCAGAACTCCACGGCACGACTTTTAACAGGAACCAAAAAACGAAAACATATCACAACAATTCTTTTGTCTTTGTACTGGTTTCCTGTTTGATTTAGAATTAATTTTAAGATTTTATTGTTTGTTTTTAAAGCTTTGAAAGGACTAGACCCACAGTACATCTCGGATTTCTTCATCCAAATTTACACCGGTGCACTCTGAGGTCTGAGGACCAGCTCCAGATGAGTAAGACGAGACTTAAAACCAGGAGGACAGGACCTTCTCTGTGACCGGCCTCAAACTCTGAAACACTCTGTCCCCCCACATCCCAACAGCTCTACAGTGAAGAGTTTTAAGTCTCGTCTTAAGACCCACTTTTACCTCCTGAGTTTTACGTTCCTCTGTGTCTTTTATTTATTTATTTAATAAATTTTATTTTATTCATTGTCTCATCATTTTCAGCTTTATGCATTTTAACACTATTTATTTATTGTTTTTTACTGTCTTTTATTGTATTAATATGCAGCACTTTGGAAACTGTTTATAAAAATGTGCTATAGAAAGAAAGTGGACTGGACTGGATTAGAAAGTGTTTAGTTTACCACACAGTCTTGGAGCTGTCCGAGGTAGCTCTGTTTGCCTGTGTTGGTGAGAAACTTGGCCTCGCGGCTGCTCTGTGCCAGCCTGTGTCCGGGGTGACACGAATATGTGATGGTCTGCACCGCTCTGCTGCTGTGTAACCTCAGGAAACGCAGCTGCACCACGCTGGCTCCGGGATAGTCAAACTGCAACAACACAGCACACCTATGAGCTAAGAAAAATACTGTGAGGTCAACTGCAAAACAAGTATTACACAGAGTTATCTCTTATAATAAAAGTGTCTTAAAAATGTGAAAAACAGAAGTAGATTTGCAATGGTCCAAAGGTATTCCTCACTCTTCTCTCTTACCTGATGCTTTGAGAACATTCACCACGATGAGTTTACAAGTGCTTTTCAAAACTCTCAGAGACCACTGTTTGACTTTGTTGGTAAAGAGAGCAACAACTAGCATGCACAAAACACACATACTGATATATTTTGTGAAGATCTGTTCATACAGTTCCACCCTACAAAAGCAGAACACTGTAACATCGTGTTTGGTCAAAAATAGTTCATGTCATTTTGTTTGTATTTGAGACCTCCTTTATCATGTGAATAAATATTGTGAAAAATATTGAGCTCAAAATTGACTCTTATTTGTTAGTTCCTGTTCTCTGTCTTTGTATCATGAGACAAAAATATGTTTTCGTTCAAAGACAAAAGGCAGAAACAGTGTATCTTTTATTTGTGATTTAGTTCATAAATATATTTTATTTTGAAATCCAATCTCTCTTCTCCTTCTTTTTGTACGGTACAATATTTATTGCGATATCATGGGATACGATATGGTGGAGAAGCTCATGATTAGGGATGGAACAATATTCGAATCTGTGGCAAGGAGAAAATTCAGTTTGTTAACTAGACAAACGTTAGTTTGGTTGAACTGAACTGAAGTGAAGAAGCAGCTTGGATGAGCTGCAAAACGTCTTCAACCAAACTAACATTTGTCCAGTTGACAAACTGAATTTTCTCCTTGCCATGGATTCTAACTGGACGACTGAGGGATTCTTCACACAATATTCAAATCTCTCGGTATGATATTTTCACGATACACATCTCACGGCACGATATTTATTGTGATATTTTGTGGAGTCTAACAAAACTATGAACATGCTACTTATTCCTCTTAAAATGTCTTGACAAGATTTAATCCAAAGAACTAAGACTTAAAAGTGTTACAACTGTTATTTCTTCTTGTGGTCTGCACTGAAATGGAGCAAAGGATCATGGTCCTTGTAGTTCACTCTGTCTTTTTTTCTGCACCATAACTCTTCATTTAAGCAAAGACACTTGTAATTTGATATATTGTGATTGTCCACGATATTATATCACAATATTTCAGTTATCGTTACATCCCTAATGTGAAAGTATTGTGTGTATTTATTCATACTGTACACAGTATACTGCAAAGTCACTTGTGTCAAACTGTGTAACTGTGGAAGTGTCGCTGCACGATCCTGGTCAGCACTAAACAGGAAATCCAAAGCTCTTCTTGATCATTTCAAATAAACTCCATGATGACTGAACCTTGGTGAGGTGTTTTTATAATGGATGGAAATCTGGAGGAAATCAAGCAAATAATGATCATGTCAGTTTCTGCCTTTTGCTTTTGCACAACATCTTATTTTTGGCTCATGATACAAAGGCAGAGCACAGGAACTGACAAATAAGTGTCAAAGGTCCATTTCGAGCTCAATATTTTTCACATACAAATATTTCTTCATTATAGCAACTAGTTTTCAAATTTTGGGAGCCCTGCCTATTCTACTTTTGTCTGTATACAGAAACTTGGAAGTCATTTTTCTCAGTTTCACACTCTGGAGAGTTAAAGTATTTTGCTTTTGTAGGGCAGAATATGAGTATATCTGTACTGGGTGAAGACATTTTTCAAAGACATGGGAAAAAAAATCAGGTTCAGGGCCTTTAAAGGGGACATATGATTCTGTATTATGACTTTTGAAGGTCTATGCAGTACCACCTCTGCAGTTGTCCTTCCATTATGTCAAATTGATTTCAGTGATGCTCAGACCACACTATTATTTGTTTTCTCATCAAAAACATACCTTGAGTGAACATGATTTGCACATGTGAATAATTCTGCATATTTAAACCTCATTTTTATTCAGTTCCAGGGGCTACATCTTGCCCCCCCATGTGTGTGTCTGAGAGACACACATGTCCGTTGTGTCAGGCTTTGCTTCACAGTGCGTCCTATTCATTTCATGTATTGTTTATCTGATAGGAACAGATCAAACAAACATAGATTAACATATTTCTCTATCTTATGCAAATGTGACAGTGTTTATAGACCAGGCTCTTTCACTGAACATGAAATGGGGTTAACAACTATCAAACACTCTAATAAATACAATGAATATGTCAAGAAGAGCAAATAGTGCAGTTTACACATGACCTCACTGCTGCTGCTGCTGCTGCTGCTGCGTGAGCTTTTACTTTTTAAAATATGAAATATGTTTATTTATATAGTTTAAGTTTAGTTTTTGTTAGATTTTCAGTATTTTCCAGCACTAAACCAGGTCTAAACCAAGTGTAAAACCAGGTGTAAAACCAGGTCTAAACTAGGTCTAAACCAGGACTAAACTGGGTCTAAATCAGGATTTAATAGGACTAAATCATGCTGCATGGACCGTGTCTCCTCTTCTTCTATCAATAATATTTTCTAACCTAGGATGATCTCCAAAAACCTCCAAGGAGCTAAAATGTGTTAAGATTCATATAACATTCATTTTTGAAGCTTATGAGAGATAAAGTGCATCAATACAAACCGAGTTACACATCAAGTGTAACAGGATTTAGATGGAAAAGTGCAGTTATTCAGAATCAGACTTTTTAAAGCATTTTTAAACTGATATTGTGAAAGCTCAGCAAAGATATAAAGTTATGCATTTAACACATTAGCAAATATTTGGTATTTTCTGATGGGGAAACAACACCATGCTGTGTTTAAAAGCTCCAAAAGTTAGTTTTCCATCTATCTCCTTTCCCGGCTCTTGGAGTGTAGTGTTGTAATGTTTGCTCCAGAGTACAGACCTGAAAGCCCTGGTCCATTCTGCTGAGCCAGAAGAAAGAGCCCTCCTCTGTGATGTGCTCCATCCAGGCCCTCATGGGCAGCTGCACACAGAAAACACACTGACACACAGCTCTGCACCAGGCTCGTTACAAGGAGATGAACATGGAAAGAAGTAGTTTGAACGCCTTGAAATACCTACACTGTCTATCTAACACGAGGGTTCACTTGCATTCAACTCGTTTACTTTTACTTACAGTTACGAATTAGAGGATCTTAATGATTGTGATAAAGTAACAGTGAGTGAAAAAAAGCACATGACTTGTCAGTTAGACTCAGGTCGACTTGAATGAGACGAGTGACTTCAACAGTGACGAGTTATTGACAAGAGTCCAGCTCCATTTCCCAGTCTGTTCCGGTCTGACTTTTGCTTTCTCCCTGTTTTTCCTACAGCCGCCACTCACTCCCTGATCCTCCCAGAGCCTCTCCATATCCTCCCTCTGTTCATCCAGTCTCTATATCCTCCCTCTGTTCATCAGTCTCTATATCCTCCCTCTGTTCATTCAGTCTCTATATCCTCCCTCTGTTCATCAGTCTCTATATCCTCCCTCTGTTCATCAGTCTCTATATCCTCCCTCTGTTCATCAGTCTCTATATCCTCCCTCTGTTCATCAGTCTCTATATCCTCCCTCTGTTCATCAGTCTCTATATCCTCCCTCTGTTCATCCAGTCTCTATATCCTCCCTCTGTTCATCAGTCTCTATATCCTCCCTCTGTTCATCAGTCTCTATATCCTCCCTCTGTTCATCAGTCTCTATATCCTCCCTCTGTTCATCCAGTCTCTATATCCTCCCTCTGTTCATCAGTCTCTATATCCTCCCTCTGTTCATTAAGTTTGTGCTTGATTTCACCTGTTCACCTGTTTTGTTTCTTCGAGCATTTTTGAGCCCTAAGTGCACATGCACTTGACTTGCTGTGTCTACTTAGAGGAAAGAGGAATTTACTGGACACTACACATACAGCTTTAGATTCACAGTCCACTTAAGTCAGATTTTTCAAGGCAATCAGTTTCCTAGATTTTTTCAAGTAAAGTACTTAGATTTTACAGTGTACAGTCCCTGACAAAAGTCTTGTCGCTTATCCATTTTGTAGAAACAAAAGCTTATAACCTGACTTTAAATTAATCGATTGGTTTTAGAAATGTCTCATATGAAGCTAAAACCCTCCCAAATTATGCTCAATATACTAAAATAAATTTGCTTCACTGAAGAAAGATTGATCATTTAATGAACACAGAAAGGTCAGATTTTGGCAAGACAAAAGTCTTGTGGCCTTGTCATATGATGCACCCAATCCTAGATTACAGCCTCACCTGTGATCAGTTACTGATCAATCAATTAGTGGGTTTGTGTATAAAAAGAACCCAGCAGAACCAGACCTTCACATCAACTGCAACTTGACCTCTGACAACATGCCTAAGATCCACCCTGAGACCAAAGCGTTAATTATCAAGAGGCTGAAGACCAGATCCACTGCTGAGGTGGTGACACCTTCAATGTGTCTCAGCGTCAAGTACAAAGAATAAGAAAAAGATCTGAAATGACTGGAGATGTTTTTGACAAGCCCAGGTCCAGCAGACCCCGCAAGACAACTGCTCCGGAGGACCGTTTGTTGATTGGAAAATCCAAGGCCAGCCCCTTTTCCACTGCAGCAGAGCTCCACCAGGCCTGGTCACCTCAAGTCCCTGTGTCAACCACAACAGTTTGTAGAATTCTGTCTGGAAATGGCCTCCATGGTCGAATCAGTGCACAGAAACCAGCACTAAACAAAAGGCAATTAAAAAACCGTGTGGCATTTGCCAAGGCCCACAGCCTGTTAAAAGGATGGACACTGGAAAAGTGGCAGAAGGTGGATTTCTCAGATGAATCCTCGGTTGAATTACATCACAGCCGCTGCAAATATTGCAGAAGACCTACTGGAGCCCGCATGGATCCAAGATTCACCCAGAAAACAGTTAAGTTTGGTGGCAGAAAAATCATGGTCTGGGGTTCCATCCAGTCTGGGGGTGTGTGAGACATTTGCAGGGTGGAAGGCAAATATCAATAACCTAAAATATCAAGAAGTATTAGCTCCTCTTACATTCCCAACTATAAAAGGGGTCAAATTTTGCAGCAGGATGGTGCTCCATCACATACTTCTATCTCTACATCAAAGTTTCTCAAGGTGAAGAAGATCAAGGTGCTCCAGGACTGGCCAGCCCAGTCACCAGACATGAACATCATTGAGCAGGTCTGGGGTAGAATGAAAGAGGAAACATGGAAGGCAAAACCAAAGAATCTTGATGAACTCTGGGAGGCATGTAAGACGCTTTCTTTACTATTCCTGATGACTTCATCAACAAATTGTATGAATCATTGTTGAACCGCATGGATGCGTCCTTCAAGCTCATGGACGTCATACAAGATATTAAATCTGGATCTCACAGCATCACTACTTCATTCATTGACATTATGCAACATATTTTTTTTTATTTGAAGTAAATTATTTGTTCAATTTTCTGTAGGCGACAAAACTTTTGTCTTGCCAAAATCTGACCTTTCTGTGTTCATTAAATGATCAATCTTTCTTCAGTGAAGCAAATTTATTTTAGTATATTGAGCATAATTTGGGAGGGTTTTAGCTTTCATATGAGACATTTCTAAAACCAATCGATTAATTTAAAGTCAGGTTATAAGCTTTTGTTTCTACAAAATGGATAAGCGACAAGACTTTTGTCAGGGACTGTACAAATGTGTGGAAGTTCAAAGCATTCAGACACATTCAGTGTTTAAAGGTGCCACCTGCTTGTCTCCGTGGAGATGTTATTGCTTTGGAATCCTTCAGACATATACATCATATACATTTATTCATGAAATACAGTCCATTTGTGAATGGGGTGACTCTCCACAGATCTAAATTGTAATGTAGTGTAGTGCTGTAACCTGCTTGTTTCTCTCATGAGAGACAGATTTAATCTAAACTGTGGAACTAGTAATAATATTTCCACAAAGACAAGCAGGAGCAGACCTCCATGACAAATGTTACACAGTTCACTTTTAAAACTTATATAGAATATCACACAATAAGAAACATCCAGGTTTAGCCAATGTAAACCACTCTGCTACATGGGAATGATGTCAGAGCCTGGTTCAAACACTTTTTCAGCTGCCTCTTACAGTATTTGTTTATGTAACAGGAGATTCTGATAGATTCTAAAAATATGGATTTTTCTGAGCTTGACAAATACTCAATGAAATATTGAGGCCACTACCGTTTTTCACTTCATGTACTATATATATTATATATACTATATATGATATAGTACACATACATATTCCAGAAGTTTAACAGAGGATTTCAAAGGGTCTATAGCAGAAGTGTCAAACTCAAACTCACAAAGGGCCAAAATTCAAAACTGGGACTAAGTCTAAGGCTAAATGAAAAATTTCAGCAACATCTGCATGTTTTCTCTTCTTTTGAGATATGTAATTTTAAACCTTTTCTTATTAAAATAAATGTTTAATAATAGTTTTGCTTAAACATTGAATCCAGAACAAGCATCATATAAAATAATACCACAATTTTAAATAAATAATGTTTCTGTAGTCTACCTGTAGCTGGCGGGCAGCTCTAATACAGATTTGTTATGATCTCACGGGCCAAATATAATTATATCGCTTTGTGCTGAGGTCTTGTCTCATTCTGAGTAGGTTTGTCATCCAGGTCTTATCATCTAGAGTGAACTGATGGTGTTCACTCTCTCCTGCAGTACCTGGGGGTCCCGTGGGTGGAGACAGGTCTGTGGGAAGGAGGTGGAGAAGCTGCAGTAGGCCAGCAGAGCATCCCCGGCACTGCCCTGGTTGGGGTCGATGTAATACATGCCTGCACACAAGGTTAGATAGATAAATACTTTATTAGTCCAGAAGGAAATTCAATTTTCCACAGCAGCAAAAGAAATAAATAAAATAAAATAAAAAATTAATAAATAATAATAATAATAATAATAATAATAATAATATAATAATAATAATAATAATATTATTATTATTATATTATTATTATTATTATTATTATTATTATAAGACAGCAGTACATCCTCTTGTATTCATCATTTATAGCGATGTCTTGTACAGACGTATGGCATGTGGGACAAACGACTGCCAAAGTGTGTCCCTGGAGCAGGACAGAGACAACAGCCTGTCCCCAAAGCTGCTCTCCTGTCTGATGGGGGTGTTGGGCAGGGGGTGCTGGGGGTTGTCCAGGATGGACAGGAGCTTGTTCAGGGCCCTCTTCTCAGCCACAATGTGAGTGAGTCAAGCTCTGCTCCACTACAGATCCACAGTGTTGAAGAGGACACTGCAGATGACTGTCTGGTAGAACATCAGCAGTTGAAGGACTTTAATACAGCCTGTTATGTCCCTTTCTGTAGAGCAGGTCTGTACTCTCAGACCAGTTCCAGTCTGTGGTCGACATGTAAGTCCAAATACTTATAACTGTTTTTAACCTCCACAGTGTCCTCCTCAGCGGTCACAGGTTGCAGCTGTGGTTGGCTCCTCTTAAAGTCCACCACCATCTCGCTGGTCTTTGCAGTGTTCAGTTGAAGGTGGAAGAGTTTAAGTGCATATG
The DNA here is from genome assembly GCF_026225935.1 of Boleophthalmus pectinirostris. Lineage (NCBI taxonomy): Eukaryota > Metazoa > Chordata > Actinopteri > Gobiiformes > Gobiidae > Boleophthalmus > Boleophthalmus pectinirostris. The sequence goes on along the minus strand of NW_026571133.1, from coordinate 46,338,828 downwards.
GCAGATTAGACTCATTTCACGAAAACATTGTTCAAACTGTATTTAAGTTTTTAATAAAAATCTTTAATTTTTTTCTATTTTGGTGAATTTCCTGATAGGATGTGGGCAGCAGATATGACATACGAAAACTGTTACCTACCAACCATACTGTTAACACCAAAATTTGTCAAAATAGTTATGATTAGACTAATAAAATAAATGAAAGCACCACAGACTCTATAGTGAGTATAGTGTGACGTTGCCCATAGCGCTCGGCTCCAGTGAAGCTTGTCGAGGCTTGCAGCTATTCTCCAACCGTGAGTATCATAGCAACCAAAGAGCCAATCAGGAACGCTGATGTAAGTCATGCCCCTTCCTGCCCTCACCTCTGGTTTAGCAGGGGAAGGACTTTTGGCAACAATGTCAATCAAACCTGTTCCTAACGGTAGCAGGAGCAGCCTCAGCAAACGAGGGCAGCTCATTGGTCTGTTATTTATGTTCGCAACTTGATTTACAGACAAAATAATAAAATCAGAGTGGATTAATATGAACATTTTAAGACCAACATGGTGACTCTGACAGCAGCAGTTTACAGAGAGAGCGGCGAAAATGTTTCAGTGTAAAAGTAGGAGCCAGTGGAGCTGGAGGTTCCCACTTCCTGTTTGGAACGCAGCGACTAGCGGGTTAGCTCTGTCCATTTACAGTCTACAACACCTTTATTTTGTTAAATTAATGTTTCATCTGTCAAAATATGTAATCCTTCAGTGTAACTTGTCTCTGTGTTTTCTGGTGCTGATGACATGACATTCTGATTTAGAACTCAGCATTACTTCCTGTATTTGTGTACTTTTATCTTGAACTTTTTTCCCACAAATTGACACTTAACTGATGTAAAACTATGATAGATATTTAGTACAGATACAATCCAAGCAAATGTCAGAATTAGAAAAACATGAAAACCTGTCATGAATACAAACATGGAGACTGCACAGGGGAGCGTTCACTGTCAAGCAGCTCAACAAACTGGAAATACACCAGGAAATAAGAAATACCAGCTCTATCCTTACATGACAAAAGCAAAAGAAAAATGATGTTATGTCCCAAATGTCTGTTAAATTAGGTTTCACAATAGAGAGTGTACACAGACACCAGGGGCCGGGGGGCTGAGGCCAACAGCAGCATTCATTTATGGGAGATGGAATCACACCGCTAACCTGTGGGACAGTGGAGCTGATGCTCTAGAGTGGGATTCAAACCACCAACTTTTTGATCAGAGACAAACAATCTGCCAACTGAGCTCTGGTTGCAGAAACCAAAAGTTCAAGTTCCACTCCCTCCAGTGCATGTTGTTGTTGTTGTTATTCCACTTTGCCTTGGTGCACCAGTATTTGAATGTGTTGTTACTCTGTGGGTAAACAATTATATTTACTCATTATTCACAAGCTGTCCCTCTGTCCTCAGCTCTTACAACGTCCTACAAGAGTCACCCTCCATCCTGACCAAAACATGCAATAGAGACATGAACTCTGCAAATGGATACTGACTGTCCGTCCTGGTTCAGTCCTGGTTCAGTCCTGGTTCAGTCCTGGTTCAGTCCTGGTTTATTCTTGGTTTAGTCCTGGACACATCTCCACCCTGTCCATCCTGGTTAAACCCTGGTTCAGTGCTGGTCCATTCCTGGTTCTTCAGTTCTTGTTTAACCCTGGTTGAATTATAGTTTAGTCCTGGTTAAGTCAAAAACACTGAATAATGTAAATGTGGCATTTTAAAATGCAAATAAGAAATATTAATTGAACTTTCTGACTTTCAATATACATGGATGACTCTGTTTTCACAGTTATGAGTCATTTAATCTGCTGATCAATGAAATTAAATGTGATTTTATGGGGCAATCAATTCAACACAACTGAGATTCAAACTTAGTTCAGAGTTTGGTTTCTAAAAGATAATAATGCACTTCAAATAAATGAATAAATTTAATGATTATTCTGCCAAAATCCCATATGTGCTTGGATGAGAAGTTATTGATTTATATATTCTCAGCAGATGCCCCTCATGCTGTCAGTCTATTCTCTTCAAGTCAGGATGCTAGTGCACCACACTGTGTGAGTGCACTGTGCTGGGGGCTGGCTTTGTGTGTGTTGTTTAAGGGGCAGCTGGCAGAACAAGTCATACAAATTATATTTGAAAAGAGAGGAAGAAGCAGAAGAGGAGAATAGAGGATGATCAGTGTGGACCTCAGGCTGATGTGGATTAGCACGACCTCTGTGTAAAATACATCCTTCACACAAGCAGCATTCTAACTATATGTGTTCAATCTAACACACACCTGAGTCACAGAGAGAAAAGTGAAGGACAAACACACAGTGGAGTGTCGTCTATAACATAAAGCTGTACGGCTCTATTCATATAAATGAACACAGGACACATTTGTCAAACTGAAAAAGCTGCAGTCACATACTTGTACTTTGTACACACAGTACCTTCATAAAGACCTTTTGTTTTGTGACAGCAAAATCATCCCCATGACGGATCAACAGACTAGATCAACAGCATGCTCTGAAGTAAGATATGGATTTATTTAGGTTTCACTTAAAGTTAGGCAAGTAATTATTGTGTGAGGTTCCAATGAGTCTAATGTTGTAATAATAATGTCCCCACAGTGTCCTGCAGTACTGACCGCTGGTGTAGTCAGGGTGACACAGCCACAGCTCCAGACAGGTGGTAGCAGGGCGCTCCTTGCTCCCATCAGGAGGGTCCAGGATGAGCCGGAGCTCCAGCTGCAGGGACTCGACCAGCGACTGTAGCACAGACAGGTTTGGTTTGTCCGACAGATACATCAGGTCCTGAACACACACAAACACAAAAAACAGCATATGAACTAATGAGCTAAGATCTCTTCTTTGGCATAAAACTGAAAACACAACACAATATCATACACATATATTCTACAGATAAACCTCACTGGACCATTACGCTCATGGTGTGCCCATGTTTAAACAAATCAGTCAATCAACTATAAAGAAAAGCAGGACATATATGAGCAGTGTTCAGTGTTGTGACAGAGACGAAGTGGCACAAACCTTAAGCTGTGTCAGGGTCATGTTCAAAGACGCCCCTGGGGGCCCTGGAAGCCCAGGAGGGCCCTAAACAAAGAGTGAAAAGCATTAGAAAGAACAGACACGACAACATGTAGTGTGTGGAACATATACTAATGTGTCACTTACTGGGTAACCCGGTCTCCCCGGTAGACCAGGTAAACCTGGGAAGCCCTTCAAACCCTGTCCACACAAACACATACACATGAGGAGTGCACACAGAGCTGTCAGCACTAGCACAGAAAAGATAAGTGCAGGTGACATCCAAAACATACGTCTCTGATGAGGCATACGTACCTTCAGACCAAACAAACCCTACGGCAGAGAACAAAACAACATTAGTACAATGTACAGGGAGTTTTCTGCAGCACTCGAGAGCAGGTTTACATTTCCTGCTCATCACACAGAGACACACACAGCTAATGCGACAACAGGAAAGAAAGTATATTTGCCATCTGTTACAAAGATACAACCCTGCACATACATTATGGCTTACAGAATTGGTTGCACAACAATTAAAATTCATCCATAATAAAAAAAACAAAACAAAACACTGTTTATACATTTATAGGTCAGAATATTCTTGTTTCATCCATGTGGACAGCTATGGCATCCTAGTACACATTATGTATGTTTATTGTAAAGTTATTACAAAGCAGCATGATGATACCGGCAGTCCTGGCATCCCTGATGCTCCCCGCATCCCTGGTGGACCAATCATTCCCTACAAGCATCCACACAAATGTAAATTAGACAGAAACAGATTGTGTTTTTAATATGTCATGGGAAAAGTCTTTAGTACCTGTTCTCCCTTTGCACCCACTGGACCTGGCAGCCCTGGATCACCACGGACACCCTAAAAACATCAACACAGGGTTAATGCTGAGATGTCACACAGTGTACTCAAGGTCCACAGTCCCCCATTTACAGCAGCCTTGTATGACTATAACATAACAATCCTGGGAAACTTTTTCATCTGTATGATCCGTATTAAATATGTATTATATATTTTATATATTTAAGAACTTTTCTGCAATAGTCCTCTGTTCTAAATGATGAATGTCAGTTTGTGTGTTACTCTGTCAGTGTGTGTATGTGATTGTACGTGCAGAAAACAGGGCTGATGCTGAGTCTGCTGAGGAGCATTGAGCTGTGCTGTGGGGTCAATCAGCTCTGTGTGAAGGCTCCCATCATTGTAGTAATGGGATATTGATATATTGTTCAGCAGAACAAGCCCAGAGTGGGACTGGACCTATTCATGGGTTTCAGACAAAGGATATCTTCCAGATCTGAAGGAATAGTTGTTATAGCAATAACACAAAATGTTCTACCTTTTGAATGTGGAACAATCCTCGTGAAATCTTTTAAATCAGAAAGAAATTGTTTTCCTGAAACCCATGAATAGCATTTTTACAAGTAATATTTACCTTAGGGCCTTGAGGCCCAGGAGGTCCGTCCAGCCCCATGTCTCCTTTCTCCCCCTGAAAAGAGCAGAGTTCATAGTCACATTTCACACCTCAGACGAGCGAGCTATTTCAATGTTATTTGTGCCTAGCTCTAGAATCTGTAACAAAAACATGAGTGTACGCTCCATCCCCATTATGTTGTGATTTATGTTCATGTGTTCTGATCATTTTGTGATACACTACACTGTGGACCCCTATTTTACAACCATTTTCTTTTTTTAATGTAAGCACCAACCTGTTTCCCCTTCTGTCCCTGATCCCCTGGCTCCCCCCGTGATCCAGGGCTTCCCTTTGAGAGGAAACATAAGAGACATTCATCACTTTAGACCGATCAAATTCATTTTCATACTGACCTGGAGCTATTAAAGTACAGAGAAGACATTTGAGAAGGAATTTGCTCGTCTTCTATAGTCCAGTCCAGTGTTTCTCAAGCACAGTTTAAAAACCCTAAGGCCCTAAGTCCTTATCTCTACACTTCTGTCTAGTGTGATGTGAAGAAGACAAGAATTCATGTGTTGAATGTGTTTGTGTGTTTCTGAACACTTTTTTATACTTTAGCTTTGCCTCCCTTTTGCACACACTGATGCTTTCAGTGTTTAATGAAACTGTGATCATACGTTTTTATTTTCCATTGTGACCTGAAATGATTTATTTTGAAGGCCATTTGAGGAGTATTATAAATTAGATCTCTTTTTTTTTTTTTGCACTTTTTTTTTTTTTTATCATACAAGTACTTATGTAGTCACGGCCTGGTTTATCAGAAGGAATGTAGAAATGAACTTACAATGAAACCGGGCCAGCCTGGAAGCCCCAACACTCCACTGTCTCCTTTTTGGCCCTGGTGAATACACACAAAGTTATTCAACGGACAACATCTATAATGTTTAAAACTAGTATTGAAACTAAATCTGTGTATCATTCGTTAATTAATTTTTCAATATAAAACCAAAAATAAAATAAAACTAATAAACAACTGTTTTCTTCATTATTTGTCTCCAAAACCAAAATGAAAAAATGGATAACGGCCGTTTCCCGTCCACATGACTTCTGTGACTGCAATGCCGGACTTTTGCACTGCATACGGACTGAACCAGGGCTGATCCAGGTCCGGGACCACACCAGGACCAGATCGAGACTGAGACCGGGACCAGACCGGGACCAGACCACGGAGGCTCGGAGTCAAAGCTCGGAGTCCGCACTGGTCCCGGTCTGGTCCCACTCAGGTCCCGGTCTGGTTCCGGTCTGGTCCCGGTCTGGTCCTGGTCTGGTTCCGGTCTGGTTCCGGTCTGGTTCCGGTCTGGTCCCAGTCTGGTCCCGGACCTAGATCAGTTCTGGTTCAGTCCGGCATCACAGTCGCAGAAGTCACGTAAACGGGAAACGGCCGTTATCCGTTTTTGGCATTTTTCATTTAAACACAAAATCGAAAACTGAAAAAACAAATCATCTGTTTGTTCATTTTGGTTTTTGAGACAAATAATGAAGAAAACTGTTGTTTATTCATTTTCTTATTTTTAGTTTTATATTGAAAAACGAATGAACAAATGATACACTGATTAAACTAGATTCTCATTTGAGCAGGTAGTTCTCTATCGTCTTTAGCAAGAATGTTTTTAATATCTGTCTTTTCACATCTTTAAGAATCAGAATCTTTAAAAATAAACTATATTATTGGTACAACTAATTTGGAGTTATTAATGTTCTGTCTTTTTGCATGTGTTTTGTATGTGAGTCAGTGCGGTCCAGAATACGATGAGTGATTATGTAAGTCTACGGTGATTTAATAATGGATTAATCAGAGTTACTCAGATGAATTGTAACCCTGTAATTCTGGATTGTTAGCAGTGTGCTCTCACCTTTGGTCCTCTGTCTCCTCTCCTGCCCCGTACACCGGCTTTGCCTCGTTTGCCCTGTGGACATCAGTGCCATGGTTTTCAATGAGAGTCAGCAGAAGCTTATGTTTAATGCATGACGGTGCACACACCGGCCAATACTTTCAGGATATTTCAGCTCATACTACAAGCACAAGGGCAGATTTCAATATGACGGTGTCGACTCCACTGGTTCTATTTTACATTTTATAAAGCTTCACAACTTTGGGCTGCAAAGAGGATCATTGAAGCAGAAAGAGCAGGGCTTCTTTTAATGCGTTACAAAGTACAGGTTTTCTAACAAAGACCAGTGGCTCTGAGCTACTGGTACCATCATATGATTATCTGGTGCTGCTGGTTTAGTGCTACACTTCTGTTTTTCTATGTGGACCATGTTAGTCCAGGTTTAGTCAGAGACAAGCCACAGATGCAAATGTATTCTAATTCAGTCCCTTCAAGGTGGTACTTGAAAAGTTCAATATTTTCCGAGGCTGTACTTGCTGTAAGAAAAAAATAGAGAAAAAGAAAAAGTCTGGCAGTGAATAGAGGATATAAGGGGTAGACCTGCACACTGCAGATAAGTGCACTAGTGACTGGAGAGAAATGTACTCAGTTCAGCTCAGACAGACAAAAACTTTAGTGACACAGTCAAGAGGGGGTGCTCCTTCCACTCTTGTATAAAGTTAAAATATTTTGCAAAGTCTCCAAATGGCCAGTTATAAGACCTAACCATTCTGTATGAAAACACCTTCAAGAGAACTATTCTATTCTAAAGTTTTAAATCCAGAAAAGAGTTTTTTGGTCTCACCCTCCTTCCAATGTGACCTGCTTTCCCAGGTGGACCAGTCTCTCCATCGTCTCCCTTCAGAGATGACAAACAGAACACATGATTAAAGTGAAAGTCTGAATACTTCCTTATAGCTGTATATATCACAGACACAGCACAGAAACGTCATGGAAACATCACAGAAACATCACAAAGAGCATTTACACACTGACGAGTCCACAGGAGGACAGTGTACTGTGTGGTTCTGCACAGTAGGAGGTCGGGGTGGGGATCTATGGTTGTCTCACAGTTTTATTTGATCACACTTCTGAGATTCTTTATGTTTTATTATACATTTTACCATTTCTATGAAATTAGTGCAGAATGAAATTATGACTTTTATTTAAATGGCTAACTCCATAATTTTTCTGCGACAGGGCTTAGTTTATAATAATATTGTCTTTATAACAGCACATCCACTACTGAGTAGCTGTTAGCACTTGATGCAGTGCATTTAGCTTCTGTGCACACTTCTGAGTGTGTAACATGCTGCTTTCTCCATCTTGGTCATGGAAAAAAGTTTAGGATACAGGCTAATGGAGCGCCGCGACTCATGTGAACGTCTTTTCCTGAAAACTCAACTGTGAAAGAAAGATTATTGTCGTGTCTGCATCTGTTCAGAATATTAGACCCAACGATGCATCTGACATACAAACATACAAATGTGCAGTGTAGAAGGATAATTGTCTCACCTTTTCTCCTTTTGGTCCAGGTTTTCCCTCAGGCCCTGGTCTTCCAGCTGGACCCTGTGAATTAGAGTCCAGTCACAATGACATATGGGGAAAAAAGAATCACGATTTGTTTTTTTCATGTTGATCGATATTTTCTTCATGCTGATTGCGTTATAACATGTTACAGAAACATGTGTAATGTGTTGCAATGATAAATTAGGACTTAAGTTTCATTCATAAAAGGTGTGAAAACAGTTGTTTACTTTCTGTAACTTGGACTATAATGACCAGAAGCAGAAGAGGAGAGAAAGACGAGAAAAGGTGAGGAGCTGGATCACAGAGGGAGCAGGGCAGATGGCACCACACACAGAGGCAGATGGAGAGAAACACTGGACTTTTAGTCAAATTGTGCAGATTTAGGTGGAAACTTGTGAAACATGAGGACTCATGAGGAAATAAAGAGACGCATTGTGGCCCTGTCTGCCTTTTCCTAAACAAGACAGCGTTAAATCCTTATGAACACCACGTGCACTCAAACCTGTTAGCCTGATTAAAATGTGCTTGCCTTATCATTAACAACGGCCAAAGTTGAGATGGGGATCTATCACTCTTATGATTTTTACCACAGCCGTACACAATGATAAACTATATGTTTCTCTAAATACATGTCATATTTGAGGCAATGTGACACTTACTAGATTCCCTGGGGGTCCTGCTGGGCCCTGGGCTCCACTTTCACCTGGGGACCCCTAACGCACAAAAAAACACTTCAAACTTTGCAGAGATGCTAAACCAGGTTTTAGGAAGCTAAAAGTGACCCAAGTGGATGTTTTTATATTTTTATATATATATATATATATATATATATATATATATATATATATATTTTTTTTTTTTATTAGAAAATTTCCAAACTGTATCTTTATTTATATAATAACAAAAGTGTACCTCCAGTCCTGGCAGGGCAGGAGGACCTTGGATTCCTGGTAAGCCTTCTTCTCCCTGGACAGTTTTCAACAATCAGATGTCATGAGAACACCTCACTGGTTTTCATCACAGTAGTGAACACACATCATGTCTGAAGTCCTAGGGATTGTATTAAAGCACACACCTGTTCACCTGGTGGTCCCAGATGACCTGGCTCTCCCTTCTCTCCTTGTGGTCCTGGTTCTCCTTTAGCTCCTTGTTCTCCCTGAGGTCCAGGCTGACCCACTGCACCCTAGAGAAATACTAACATTAGTTTGTTTACAGGTTCTATAAAACATCTGTCTTATGGGCACATAAACATATGTGCACATTTTCTCACACACAGATCAACATGCAGCTGTTTTATCTTAATAACATTTAATGGAAATGCTTTTAACTGTTGTAACGTGAGGGGTGATGTCTCCAGGGGCCAGTTCAAACCCCGGTGGCAGCTATATTAGTATTTTTAGATTAATATATAAAATATTCATGTGTCAAACACCTACAGGGGGCCCCAGTTTGCCAGTCTCTCCTCTGACTCCTTGAGCTCCTGCTGCTCCCTGTAGAAGGGATGATTAGTGCATGAACATGAAAATAAATGATGTAACAGAAAGAAAGGTGACTCAGAGTGAATAACAACACATTACCTGAGGCCCAACCATACCAGGCTCTCCAGGCGGCCCTGTGGAGCCAGAATCACCCTGAACAAAAAGAATAAGACTTTCACCAATGCAGCAGCTACACAATATCACTGGACATCCTCATCCAGACTTCATGAGGAATAAAGAATTACATATACATATCAATAACATACAGAATATTGTTTAATAAAAATATTTATTTTGTTCATTCTGAAATGTTTCAATTCAATAAAATTAAGGATGATACTGACTAAAATCAAATGATGATATATTTTTGTACAATAGTGTTGCACTGATCCTTACAGAGTGACTGCCAGAGGCAGTTTAGGTGTGACATTTAAAAGGAGTGGAGCACATCATCATGCAGTTTGGAAAAGCTCACAGTCCTTTTCTATTGAAACGTGCTGTAGATGACATGATATGGTACAAAATGAGGCACACAGCTCACATATCACACAACAGGAGGCTCCTCTCAATCAGTACATTTCACAAAACCATCACTGATTGTAACACATTTTTCTGCACCACATCACAGCCAATCAAACCAGGCTCAGCTCTGTGTGAGGAGCTCACAGTGAGTTCTGTGTGACCCATACCCTATATCTATCTATATCTATATATGTATCTATATATAGATATATGGAGCCCCTGTCCCCTTCTGCTGCTGCTTCTCTGTGCTCCAGTGCACACTGTCTGTGAGCTGTAGCCTCGCACCAGGCTGTGGACAATCCTGCCTAAAACTTTGGTCAGGACACCCAGGATACCTGGTCTTATGGTTTTCATTACTTTTATGAAAATTCAACAGATTTTTGGGAAGAAATCTGCTGCTCTGCAAATAAAGTGTTTGCCCAGACCTCGAGTGCGTCCCTGTACACTCATCATCAGCTCTTATACTTATAACTCACTATTGTACTGCATTGGCCTAACACTGCCTATAGCACGACTCAGCCACTAATATAATGACAACGCGTACGTGACTGGAACTGGTCGGGACACATTTGTTTGCTGGTGCATTTACATGAAGTATTATTCTCCTTTTACCTTATGTCCTTGCGGTCCATCTGGTCCCACAGCTCCAGGAGGACCCGGGGAGCCCTGACATGAGCCCAGACACGACAGCAGAGAGCAAAGTCATTTTAAAGATGGATCAATGGAGGTGTGATACAGCACTAACAATACCAGTGAGCTTTTATTCACAGCAGTCAATATTTACATCAAAACAGGCTCACCTGTGGCCCATGCAGTCCTGTGGGCCCTACGTCTCCCACTGGCCCCGGTTCTCCCTGGAAGAACAAAACAACAATCTGCTCTACAATCTGTGACTCACCCCACAGACTCATTCACAATCCTGAGGATCAATACAGTGTAACATTCTGTGTCAGGCCCACTCAAAGCAACTGACACATTATGTCATGTATTATGTGTTTAGGATGTGAGGTCTTTACCAGCAGTCCAGTGTCACCAATCTCTCCTTTAGGGCCTCGCTCCCCGTTTGCTCCAAGGGGCCCCCAGGGGCCTTCTGGACCAGATATACCAGGAGGTCCTGGCTCACCCTAAACATTTGATTAATTACAAGCGTTCACTACATCAGTTTTCCTAACATGTATATTAGGGGTTTTTTGGCCTTACCTTTTCTCCCCTGGGTCCCGCGTCTCCAACGTCACCAGGAACACCAACATCTCCCTTTTGAAACAATGAACATAAAAAATACTGTTTGCAACATGAACCTAACTAACTAGACTCCTTCCTCACTCCTGTTACAACGTGTTTTTTTGTTGTCGTCTGTTTGAATGAACGTATAGTACACACACTTCCTCATTTTCTGAAACAATGTCACATTTGACATCATAAATAAAGTTTTCATTCATATCAGTCTGTGCAGACTCACCTCTTTACCGAATGGTCCTGTTGGTCCTGGAGGGCCTTTGAGTCCCTCTGCCCCCCTTTCTCCTGGGAGTCCTGGAGGTCCTAGTTTCCCACATGATCCAGGCTCACCCTGTGTCACAGCATGACACACTGTGTTACATGTACTGTGACCATTTACAACAGACAAAGGACAAAGATCATATTGAAGATTATGGGTGCACTGACCTGTTCTCCCTTCTGTCCAGGAGGTCCCTCTGACCCTGTAGAACCAGGCAGACCCTAAGAAAAAAATGTGTAAATGTCTTCAGAGGAAGGTGCTTTACTCTGTTCCAGAATATATGTAAGACACTTCCACATATGTCCTAAAGAACAGCCCTAAGTGCACAAGACTGACTCATTCTGACTTGACTTGATCACGGTGGTCTTTTCTAAACCATATCTATGTAAAAACACCCTTATGCTTCTTCATTTCTCTGGTCTGCAACTGGGCAACATCCAGAGCAGATGTCTAAAGCTCTATTCCAGTTTGGTCTTTGTTTTGTGTAGAGCTGTAACTCAAATGCTAGACTTGATTATTGGTTTTAAATGTACATGTACCTGTGCTCCATCTGGTCCAGGTGGTCCAGTATCTCCAGGTGAGCCCGGTGGACCCTGTATTACACACACAGTATTAGGTGTGTGTGTTCAGACATCTGAATGTGAAGCTTGGTGTGTGAGGGGAGGAGAGTTCAACCTTTTGTCCTTTCTCTCCTGCTGCTCCTGAGGGCCCATCAGCGCCTGGACTCCCCTGAGACACAAAGACTCTTATTTCTGATTGCTTTCCATCTTTCATAAAACACATGTCCAGTCACGTTTTCAAGGTCAACATAAGGATGTACAGGCGCACAATAAAATGATTAGCACTTGCCCTGAATCAAGAGTTAGTACTGGGGGTAGGCAACATGCCAAAAGAAAAAAAATCATATCATGAGTCAATTAATGTATTTATTTATTTATTTTAGTGCTGTCATGCGATTAAAAAAAATTTGAGATTAATTAATTATGATCTGTAATTAATTAATGTAATTAATCTCTTTTTAATCTCACCTAAAAATTGCTGAGAAAAGCTTCAATTTGAGGTATTTTCATTTAAATTCATTATTACATTATTGTGGCAGATCAAAAGACTGATATAGAACAAAAAAAAGTGACTTTATAAAGTCATTTATTGTTTAACAAACTTTAACAGATGCAGTCACTTTCATTCCACAGTATCATCATTATTATTATTGTTACTAATCTGCAGTGTTGGGAAGGTGACTTTTAAAATGTATTCCCCTACAGATTACAGATTACATACCCCAAAATGTAGTTTGTAACGGAATCCATTAAATTATTTAAAGTGAGTAACGTAATCTGAATACTTTGGATTATTTGATATTGTCATGCTTTTTAAAACTACATGAATGTAGCAACCACATCCTGCAAATGTTGTTCTTGTTTGTTCTCTTCAAACTGACTGTTGAGCCCAAGTCTCCATGAATAAGCAAATGTTTGCTGTAGAGAAACAAAGACCAGGAAATCTGAACTCAGTCTTTCTTTAACCATATTAAAAATATTATTGATAGAGAAATGCTTTATATATGAGATCACTGGTTAGTCCTGGTGTTAGTTCTGGTTTAGTTCTGGTTTAGTCCTGGTTTAGACCTGGTTTTAGTTCTGGTTTAGTCTTGGTTTAGTCCTGGTTTAGACCTGGTTTAGACCTGGTTTAGTCCTGGTTTAGACCTGGTTTTAGACCTGGTTTAGTGTCCAGCAATGAGTGGAATTACCAAACAAAAAAACAACAAAAAAGGGAACAGCCCAAAATGTGAAAACAGACTATCAGCAGAGCTTTCAAACGGTGGGTGGGACATGCAGTAGTCCTTGAAACGGGTGCTGTGTTTACAAGCGCAACAGAGAGAGACACAGAGAGCAGAGCGGGAGGGGCCACAGAGGGCAGATCTGGCACTTGGAGGACAATTTTGGCTACTTTTAGGTTTTTTTCTTGAGAAAACATGCCTAAAGCTCAGAAGAATTTGTGTTATAATAATAATAATAATAATTATTTTATTATTATTATATTATTATTATTATTATTATTTTGGCACAAATTTGGTAATCTTGTGCCGAATTGTCATTTTGTTTACACAAAGGCTCACAGCATCAAAACCCTTTGTCCTAGAGATCTGAGATTCTACACAGTTGTTGCCAACAACTTGAACAATGAGTGTAGTGAGTCACAAATGCCTAGCATGAAGTATGACCAAGCTAAGGCCTTTATTTTTTTCAATTTTTTTTTCGAAGAAAAAAATACAATGTTTAATTGACTGTACTGTAGGTTAGGCAGCACTCACAGTCTTCATATGCATATCTACAGAAACTAGAAGGCCTAAGCTTTAAAATGGTGCCTCACACAAGCATGTGGGTTCTAAGGTTTTCTTTTAATAAGCTTGGGCATTTGGGTATGTAGTGCTATTGTGCACACACCAAAATTAGGTGGATGGTAACAGGTTAGTCCTGGTTTAGTCCTGGACTGGGTTAGTCCTGGTTTTAGTTTTGGTGTTAGTTCTGATTTAGAGGCTCACAGGAGGAAGCGCGGTCTATGCAGCGTACAAGAGAAAACACGGTCCACACGAGGCACACGGGAGGACAGCGGTGTCCACGCAGTAACTACGGAAGGAGATGTGGTCCGCACGTTCTCAGGTTGATGACGATGATGAAGGTGTGTGTGTGTGTTTGTGTGTGTTTGTGTTTGTGTGCGTGTCCCCTCATGTGGCAGGTCTCTATAGAACAGTAGTCCAGACATCATGAGTCTATGCAGGGTGTTTTCACCAATGCCAATAACTCTGGTTTGACATTTAACTTGTAGGCGATTTTATACTTGTTATTTTCTTTTATATTTTACGTCGGGAGAAGAATTTCCAAGACACGAATGTGTTTTTACCTGTGCAATGCTGCCTCTGTTCTACTGACTCTACGAACTCCTCCATTGTGCGACTGACGCCGCCAACGTTAACATGACGTTTACATCGCTCTTACTGCCGCGTTCTGT